>NW_006436289.1:4202057-4204517 GCF_000325575.1 Pteropus alecto | reverse complement strand
GTTTTCAGGAGGGTGAGTCACCCATTGTAGCTAAATTGAGGCCACAAGCAGGAAAGTGATGGGAAACAAGAGAACGATGGGGGCCATAGTGCACGAGGCCTTATCTCAATGGGCCTCTGGGACACACTAGCTGCTTGTGGCTAAGTGACTATTATGATCAAAGGTATATTTTCCAGAGATTAATCTGGTAACAACCAGTAAAGTGGGTTGTAAGGAAGTGAGGGAAGGAGTCAAGAGGCTCGATAAGAGTCTAACGCTATGGCCAGCCTCGAGGCAGAACAGTGGCAGCAGGACAGAGAGGAATGGATGTGAGAAATACTTTGTTCCATTCCTTGGAGGCTTCCAGCTCCCTCCTGCCTCAGGGTATTAGCATGGACAGTTTTCTCTTCCTAGAACCTTCCACATTACCTCACTCTGCCTCATCTCACCCACTGTCAGGCTCTCTGCCTTCCCTGAGCTCTAGAGACTAGTCCAGGCCCCCGGCTTTACACTCTCCTTCATAGCACTTATTGCCACTACATTTGCTATCTATGTGTGAGTTGGGGTGGGGTGCCCCTCCAGCCAAGCCACACTGTCCACTTCGCCGCTCTGCTCCCAGTAGCTCCCAGATGGCCCATGGAGGCAGGGCCCCACTCGGCTCTCTTCTTGCTGTTTCAAAGGCAAATTATCTAGGGATTCATCTGATGTCCGTGCTCACTCGGAGAAGTGACGTGTTCAGGGTAATAGCGGGGAGGGTGGGCCAACTGAAAGCTAAGAGCTTGTGTGGGGCCCCTGCCCTCACCATTTTCTCCTCTTCACCTCGAGGGAAGCTCCTTATTTCCCCATCCACATCCTCGGCAGGCTTGCAGAAGCATTTATCACGCTTCCAAAGTGATTGACTTCTGATGAGAGGTTCAGGAGCTCAGAAAAATGCTCCTGGCTCACAGTGTATTGTGAGTAAAAGAAAAGGAATAGCAGGTACTCTTCAAGTGTGGGAGCCCAAAAAAAATGCTAATTAAATGTCAGGGCTGGAGTTTAACCCACTTGACTGTGGTGTTTCTATTCTAGAGTCGTGAGTTTCTCCTTCCCAAACCCAGGCTCTGAAGCATTCAGCCTGGTTTAAAAGCTTACAACAGGAGCCAGGTGGTATGCTGAGGGCTGGAGCCAAGAACTGGGTTGGCCGACCTTTCTAGTCTTCTTTCAAAACTTCAGTGATGCTGAGAGGAGTGATAAGTGTCTGTGAAGTTGGGGAAAGCCACAAGGTACCCACGTCTTCTTCCTCATGTCAAGAGCAGAGAAAAGAAGGGGCGAGGGAGGAAGGAGCCATTTCTTGAGTCGGTGTAGAAGGAGACATGTCTTGAATTCCATCCAAAGGAGAGTATCTAAAAGCAGATAGCTCAGAAGTCCAGACAGCATGGACAAGGCCGAGGCCTGGCATCACACATAGGAAGAGGCTGGCCTTGCCTGGCCTAAGAGCCCAGACCCAGCTATTCGCACTGCCCATTTGTATTCTGTCCTGAGAGAAAGCCTAGTCACAGGCCTCACAGAAAGAGCCAGCGCTATGCGGAGGGTTTACTAATGTGCTCTGTCTGAGGAGGCCGGCAGACCTGTGGCCAGAGCTCTGCACTCACCAGGAGTCTGCGGGCTCTCAGACGCAGTAGTCCCTGAGGGGCTCAGGACCCTTGGGGTCCTGCTCACTTCTAGTCCAGGACCCTACATTTGCCCACTACTTTGTAGAAAGGACAAGGGGTCCCTTCCCTGCCTCCTGCCCCCACCTTCATCCCAGATGAGTACGGTTGGCAATAATAATGATAATCCCCAACCCCAATGCAGTTTCCCAGCTTAACAGTTTCAAAGTGCTTTCCCTGGCCCTTATCTTTTCTAATCCTCATTACTGCCCTGTGAGGACAGATTCATCTTCCTGTTGTGCAGCTAAGAAAATGAAGGCCCAGAGGTGACATGACTTGCCTAAGTTCAAACAACAAAACCTCACAGAGCCGGGACTCGTTCTCCAGTGGTCTCTCTCAGGCCAAGCCTCCAGAGCTGTGCTGTGTGGTGGGGAAATTAGTACTTGAGGGCCTGGAACGCAGGCACCCTGGATTCTCCCCAACAGAGGTGATCCATATCTCCCGCCAAGAACTGCTCATCGGGCTGCCAAGGCAGGCAGGACGGGGCTAGATGCCAGGTTGATGGTCACAAAGAAACTCAGGCAATGAGCTCTTAAAAAACTAAATTCTTATTTTAACCATCCATTTTAACGTATGTTAACCATCATTCTATTTTTTCCTCCTGCCATCTGCAGGCGCCGGAGGAGGGGAGGAGGAATAAGGATGAGGAGTGAATGAAAGGTGAACAAATCTCCCCACTCGAGGCAGCAGCATAAACCACTTATTATTAACAGAGGCCCCAAGAGAGGCTTGTTTTTAATATGGTTTGGATTAAGCAGAGAAAAGGAACATGCTCTCCCACACACACCCTGAT
>NW_006436289.1:4183771-4202011 GCF_000325575.1 Pteropus alecto | reverse complement strand
GCTCCCAGTCCCCAGGGCCATCAAGGGGACTGGAGGCAGATCCAGCCTCTCTGCACCAGGGGCTGGGAGTCCAAGCCACCTCTGAGCCCCAGGGAAGGCAGCTCAGACATAACCGACCAGAAACAGATAACGCCACCCTCTGGTGCAGGCACCAAGAGTCTGCTCTCTTACTACCCAGGGATTCTCTCTCAGAATTGATTTTCAGTATTCTCTGGAGACAGTAAGCAGGGGTCCCCAACCCCCAGGCTATGGACTGTACTGGTCTGCAGCCTGTTAGGAACTGGGACACACAGCAGGAGGTGAGCAGTGGGCAAGCATGAGAAGCTTCATCTGTATTTGCAGCCGCTCCCCAGCGCTAGCATCACCACCTCAGCTCCACCTCAGATCATCGGGCATTAGATTCTCACTGGAGCACCAGTCCCTGGTGCCAAAAAGGTTAGAGACCGCTGCACTAAAGAACACTCAGCCAGGAATGCGGTCCTAGCTCTGCCACTCCACTAATCAGGTGAAACAACATTCACTCTATCTGAAATTGTTGGTCTGCAAGCCCCTAAGGCTCCATCCAGCTGTGACATTTCATCAGATAGAAAGCAGGCTTCTTTCAAACTCTGCCATCAATTGTGGAATGTGACAGCACCACCAGCACCCCACCCCAAGTAGATTGCCCGGCATTTAAAAATCAGTTTGTTTAATTAATAAAGTAACTTCCCTTTTTTATCTCTTACCTGGGCAGACAGGAAGTTCTTCTTTGAGTTTAACTGAGCTCTACTGCTTTTATTTCAATGCATTTCCCCTTTGGGTTTTCTTCGTGGAAATGACAGATCCTGATTTCTGAACTATTCAGTCCTGGAAAAAAGGGTGAGATGTCAGGTCAGAGAAAGGGTTAAATGTGTAACTTGCATCTACATATACACAGAGGTGGTACTAAAAATAATTCACAACTGCATGGGCACCAAACCAATCAAAAGAGATGCTCACTCTAACATTCAGTCCCTCCTCTCCAGTAAGGTTTGGGTGCCTGTAACAATAAGCATGCACTTAATCGTGGTGGTGCTTACTATGTGGGCTGCAGTGAAGAGAGCATTGTCTTGGGGGAGGCAAGGCAGGAGGCAGATCACACAGGCCTTCAAACCTTGTCAAAGACTTTGAGTTTTCATCCTAAGAAGACTTCAGGAGCCTTGATTTTAAGCCAAAGAGAATCACTGACATACCTAAAACAAAGTGATTCAGAAATGATGGAAATGATAGACTGGTTCCAGCTAAACATGGAGTTACAAACATATTTATCTCTGTTTCTTCCCTGATCTGACTAAAAAGGTGACAGTAAACAGGTGAAAAATGCATAAAACCGCAGCAAAGAAAACGGGACAGGAGATGAAAGTGGGCAAGAGATATAAACGGAATTTTGGAATTTGGGGGGAAAAAGGAGAATCAGCCTAAAGAAACATAGCAGAGTAAAAAGAATTGGGCCTAACCACGGGCACAGAGGGTGGCGAAGCAGGGAAGGCAGAAGCAAAGCCGTTTTAGGACACAGGGGTTCAGAAAGGCTCAGGATGGGGAGGCACCAAGGACCTTCAAAGCAAGATACAAAGGGACTTGAAAACTATGGGACTGGCTCAAAGTCTGGATAAGCAACAGCTAGATTCCCTTCTTCATAGCCAGGCAGAAAGGAATTTTAGGTTCTGGAGAGGGAGGCCCAGATGGACTCTAAAAGTGGGCATACTGTATTGTAAACAAGAGCATCAACTGAAGATCTTCATGTCAGGTGGTGAGATCCCCCTTCACCAGCCCACCTTCCCTACCTGGCTCCCAGAAGCCAGCATCTAGATATATCTCTACACCACTACCCAACCGCCCAGGGCAGAAGGTAAGCAGATTCCTGTCTGTGGAAACTGGTCAAGAAAAAAGATAACATCATAGCAGGAGGATGTGGAGCCTTCAGTGAAACAACCTGGTCCCTGCCCGGTAACCAACCAACCCCCCTCCCGCCCACCATGAAACCCACCACTGGAAAATCTGGCCATGTACCAAAATTTTCAGTCCATATTGTAATGCTTCACTCTTAAACATCAACAACTAGCCAAAGATCAACAGATTTAAGAGTTTATAATATAAAACACAGACACCAAACAAACAGGAAAACAACTTAAAAAAAAAAAAATCAAGGTAGAAAACAGAGAAAACCTCCCGAATATATAGTTAATATCTCCAGAGAAATATAAAAAAAAAAGGAAGAAGCAGCTATTGAAATATTTGGAAATTAGAACAGAATGCAAAAAAAAAGTGTGTGCGCATGGTTGGATGTTGGGTGGAGATTCAGGAAACAAAAAATATATATATAATAGCACGAACTAAAAAATCAATAGAAGGGTTAGAAGATAAAGATAAGAACATCTCTTAGAAGACTAAAAAGACAAAGAGATTGAAAAGAGAAAAGAGAAAACTTAGAGGATTTGGCCTGGAGGTTACAAGTCTAATAATAATAATATGAGTTTTGTAAAGGGAGAAGAGAGAGAGAAAAGAAGAAGCAACCTGTTTGAAAATACAATATTGGGCAAGTTAATTTCTTAGACTGGAAGGAGGTGTTTCCACATTGAAGGGTCCTATTATCAAGAGCCCCAGGACAATTCAAGAAAATGGATACCCGAGCAAATTGTTCTAAAATCTCAGAACATTAGATATAAAAAGGTGATCTAGAGGCATCCATATAGGCAATGCACTGGCAGGAAGGGAGACAGGGAAGTTGGGGTCACATCCAAAGGATCCATTATCAGAACAATTTCTCAGCAGTACTAGAAGCTGGAGACAATGTGTCTTCAAATTGTAAAGAAAAATGATCAAACCCAGGATTCTACCTCAGCCAAACTATCAGTCAACCATGGAGATAGAATAAAACCATTTTCAGAGACAAAAATCCTCCAAAGTTTGATCTTCCATGAGCTTTTTCTCTGAAAGCTATTGGAAGATGGCTCCACCAAACAAAAGTAAGCAAAGAGAAAACAGAAGACAGGGGGTCTGACACAGCAGAGAGCAAAGAGGTTCCCCCGGGGATGGCAACAGAAGTGCCCAGACAACCTTCTGGACAGCAGGCTAAGAGGGTGACCCATCTGGATTTAGCAAGAAGCAAGAGGCCCCCAGGAGGATCTCTAACTGGAGTTTTGAACAAACTGAGACGAAAACTATACTTCGGTCAGAGAGCTGGGGATAAATTAATGATAAACACAGAAAAAGCAAAGCAAATAAAAAAGAAAAAGAAAGTCAGTAATAACTGTAGAAAAAAACAAAAGATTGTGCAGAAAGGCAATTTAACGATGATTCACCACAAGTCTCAATTCTAAAAAATATGTATAGAATCACCATAACACAAACATTGAATTTTTAATTAGTCTAAAAAACTGTGATATAACTATATTAGGACAACTGAGAGAGGGAATGGAGAAGAGCAGAGTAAAAGAGCTCAATCCACATTTTCCATTGTAGGAAGTCAACAGATAGTATCTAAAACTTTAAAATATTAAAAAATAGCATTTAACGTGTTATTTAGAAATATAGAGAAAATGCAAGGAAAGCTAAAAGAATTCAAAGTAGTTGCCTTGTCTGGCTGCAGAAGCTGCGGATGGAAAGGACTGAGAATTTTTCTTTTAATATTTTAAAATGTAAGCCTCATAGAACACTTGCCATTTATATCTATTTTAATGTGTTACTCATAAAAAACATAAATTTGATGAACAGGGGAAAACATTATAAGTAGCTCTACTGAAGTGCTTCGTAGATAGCTACAAGACAAACAGATAAAACAATCAAATGTTTAAGGAGAAGGCATCTCAACTTTTATAAGGAGGTGAAGATGATGTACTCGGGAAAATTGGGATAAATGACTCAGAACATTATCTCTAATGATGGAGAAGAAAACCGTAATCTTGAAAAAGCATGCGAAGAGCTTGAACAAAATGATTTCATGAAATAATGAGGGTGGAGGAAACTGCACGTCTAAATTAAGATTTTATATAATATATGACTTTAAATATGCATACACAAATGAACTAATCGATGAATTAAGGTTAAAAAATCTTAACTAAAAATATACAGGGCTGTAAAGGAAAACTTGGGCAAGGCACATCAGGTAAATGCAGATTTAAAGTCGGAATAGAGGCAAAAGGGTTAAAAAGAACAGAAATACATGCTTTGTAGAGAGGGTACAATTCACCATGAAGGTCTAACTTCCCTGAATATCTGTTTACCAGCAATATAACATCTAAATTCATGAAATAAAAGCTAAAAATATTAAGGAGAAATGGAAACACATTTGTTTAATAATACCTCTTAGTGGCTCTCCATATTCAGTGCTGGCGGGGTAGACATTCTAGGAAGGGCAGTTTGCAAAATCTATCAGATTAACAGGGCACATACATTTTTTGACCCAGCAATTCTATTTCTATGAATTTAACCTACTGATAGAATTGAACATGTGAAAGTTATCTACAAAAATATTTATTACAGCATTGTTCATAATGGTAAAATATCGAAAACGGTCTGAATCCTCTCCACTCGAAAGATGGTCAATGGACCAGAAGCATCACCCAGGAGCTTGTCAAAAATTCAGAATCTCAGGCCCCACCATAGACCTACTGAATCAGAACCTACCTTTCAACAAGATCACCAAATGATTTATATGCACTGTAAAGTTTGAGAAACATTTGTTTAAATAACCATCAACAGGAAGCTGATTGAATCATAGTACATCCATAAAATAAAATTTTATAAACACTCATTAAAAAAAGAGACTTCTCTATATGCCAATATAGAACAGTCTACAAGACATACTGTAAATTCGAGGGTGGGGGTAGGGGAGGGGAAACTTGGAGCAGAACAGCTTTGCAACATGCTATCACTTGCACAAAAATTTTATTTTAAAAATGTGTAATGCAGCCACAACCTAATTGGTGACCTAATTGGTTACCCAGATCCTACTCTTGCCCCAGTTGGGTTAGTATTTTTCTTCTTCTTCTTCATTTCCTGGTGATCATGGTCAGAACTGACTGTTTTCTTCTTATATTCCTAAAGGATGCCATTAGAGAAAGGAACTGGGAAGGAAGTAGCTCCATCATCCCTAGGCCCCACGAAAAAAATAAATGAAAAAAGAAGCACCCCAAAGCATCCCTGACCTTGTCCATATTTCACAGCCTTATCTGATACCCACCCAGGACTTAGAAGTGGGGTGACCGAATAGGTCAGAGTCCTCCCCAAACTCTCTCTTTTTCTCTCTCTCTCTCTCATATGTACACATACACACACACATATGTGTGCACACACACACACACACACACACCTTTTTGGCATCTCCCCCATTCAGTCCCAGACTATTGTGTTCTGACCAACCCCTCCCCATACCCACTCACACCAAATCCACATCCACACAGGAGGGACAATAGCCCTGCTGGGCCCCAGCAAAAGCTGCCTGTCAAAGTGGACATTCATCATTTGCTATTAATATCTCCTGTAGTCAATACAGTCATTTTGTAAATGACATACTAACAGCCCTTAAAAGCTGGCTCAGAGGCAGGTATCGATTGTGCCCTGGGCCAGGGCCTTCCCCACATGGCTCATGGCTAAACTCTGTGAGCAGCCCCCTTCTGATAAAAGGATGGAGGTAGGAAGATAAAGGATGATTAATGGCACCATTTACTTCTCCTTTTAGCCAAGTGATTGACAGGAAGGAAAAGTAAGTGGCCAGGCCACCACATCCAGGCCTGGCAAACTATCCCACGGACCAATCTGTGCTTACTCCTCAGCAGCCCGCACCTTGCCTACAAAAGAGGAGAAACCTTACTGCGAATCTGAGAAAGCGAGTTCCCATAACCTTTTGGTCTGGCGTGATGTCCCGGTTATCTGCTGCTGTGAAACAAACCACTCCAAACTAAGTGGCATAAAACAAAAATTATTTTAATATGCTCAGAGACTCTGGGTCAGGGATTTGGACAGGATTATCTCCTCTATGATGTCTGGCCTTATCTGAGAAACTCAAACAGCTGGGGTGACGTGAACAGCTTGGGGCTGAATCATCTGGAGGCTACTTCACTCTTGTGTCTGATACCTGAACTGGGATGACCTGAAGGTTGGGCTCAGCTGGGACTACTGACAGGGTGCCTACATGAGGCTTCTCCCTCTGGCTTAGGCTTTCCCACAGCATATTAGCTGGGTTCCAAAAAGGAACATCCGAAGAGGAAGTGTTCCAAGAGAACCAGGTGGAAGCTGCATGCCCTTCTAAGACCTAGTCTCAGAAGCCTCATAGCATCACCTCCACAGTACTCTATGGACCAAAGCAGTCACAATCCACATAGATTCAAGGGGAGGGAATTTAGACTCCACCTCTCAATGGAAGGATTGTCTAAGAATTTGAGACCATTTTCTTAAAGACTTTATTTTTCAGAGCAGTTTTAGGTTCACAGCAAAATTGAGGGGAAGGTCCAGAGATTTTTCACATACCTCCTGCCCCTATTCATGCATAGCCTCCTCCATTATCAACATCTCCCACCAGAGAGGTACATTAGTTACCAAGGATGAACCTACACTGACACAGCAGTATCACCCAAAGTCCATAGTTTACATCAGGGTTCACTTTGGGTGTCGTGTATTCTGTGGATTTGTACAAGTGCATATGATACGCATCCACCATTACAGTATCATATTGAGTAGTTTGCCCTAAAAATCCTCTGTGCTCCACCTTTTCATCCCTCCTTGTCCCATCTCCTGGCAACCATTGATCTGTTTACTGTCTCCATAGTTTTGCTTTTTTCAGAATATCGTATAGTTGTAATCACACAGTATGTAGTCTTTTTAGATTGGCGTCTTGCACTTATTAAAATGCATTTGAGGTTCTCCATGTTTTTTCATTGTTGAAAGCTCATATTTTTTAGCGTCGAATAATATTCCATTGTCTTAATGCACTACAGTTGGTTTATCCATTCGCCTACTGAAGGACGTCCTGGTTGCTTCCAAGTTTGGCAATTATGCATAAAGCTGCTGTAAACATCCCTGTGCAGGAGTCTGAGTGGAGCATGGAGGGGATCTGCCTCCTGGTTAGCCACCATCCTTTCCAGACAGCCATTTCCCTTTCAGTTAACACTACTTGCTAGAAAATTCTTCTATTGAACCAAAACGCCTCCTTGAAATTTCTCTGACCACCTCACCCCTCACCTGGCCCACGGCTGAATCTGAGAGCTCTCTTCCACGTTCTGCCACCCCATGGTGAATACTAGCACTGGGCGTTTCTGACACAGTATTGCTTGTGACTCAACTAGACCAAATGCTCCTCAACAACAAGGACTAGTTAACCATTGTGCACAAAGCCCAGTGCCTGTGAAGAGCTGTAGAATTTAGTGCACTAAACAAAATACGTTCCTGACTAGTCTAAGCTCTAGCCCCTGAGAAAATCCAGCCCAAGCTTGGTTCTTCTCCCACCCAACAGGCCTTCGGAAAAATGTACTTTCTCTCCAGTCTAAACAGCCTCTCTCCCTGCAGCTCTGGCTTCTATTCTAGTTTGGTCCTGACCAAACTCCACACCATCCCATGCACGTGTTTCCAACAGGGAACGGACAGCTTGGGATACTGTTCACGTCTTACTGCAGTCCAAGCTCCCTCTATTGTACAGCATTCCCACCGAGTGACCTCAGCCCTCAACTGGAGCTGGAGCAGGAAATGAGAACCTGGAGTAAGAAGGTTGAAAGTGACACTGATTATCTCTGTGACCTTGGGTCAGTCACCTCGGCTCTTGGGACTCAATTTCCTCGTTGTTAAGATCCCTTGCAACTCTAAGGTTTGATGAAGCCAGTAAATGTAAGATAGTTCCTCCACTTGACATAGTTTTATCCATCATATGCGATGAGCTTGGCTCTGGGGTGAGGGCTGGGATTTGACACAAACTAGAGATGGTTCACATAAGGAGATATCCTTTACCTCTTTCCACACTACACTCCTGCCAGCCCATAAAAGAACTTATATGTGCTTATAAGTACTGGCATTGACTTAATTAAACAGGAGGCTATTGGAGTGAGGCAGCTTTAAAGTCTTAGTGGCCTACTGAGCAAACCAAAACCTAAGCCTCTATAGCCTTAAGGTTAAGAAATTGAAACCTAAGGACAACCAATCACGAACAGCCAACTGGGCTTTCCTAAATAATGCAACCACCTGCGCTATAGCCAATCAAATGATTTCCTTGCTTTGCTTCCATCTCTTCTCTATAAAAGTCCTGCCCAAAGCTCCTGTTAGTGGAGTACTCCTAGCCACTTCTCACTGGGTACTACCCAATTCTAATCGAATTTTCCTCAGATAAACTCAAAGATTTATTATGCCTCAGTTTATCTTTTAACACTGCTTGCTCTCTAGCACCTCTCACTTATTCCATCCTCGGAAGTTGCAGTGACTATCTGATTAAGACTGGGAAAACAGTACAGCAGATCTGTGATGCCCCAGCTCCATTTGGAGTCACCTGATGCAGTTCAGGCACGCACTTCCTTCTTCTATTCTGTAAGATCTCTGAGGCCGACTGTCCCACAGGAGTCCCACAGTTGTCCTGCTATGCTACTGTGATGGGAGGGCAGACTCAACCCAAGAAGGAAGGAGTAGAGAGCTCATTTTTGTCTTTGGGCCAAGTCACTCTCTTCAATCCAGCTTCATGAGCAATAATAAAAAGCCTAATAATAATTAAAAAAAAAAAAAAAACGCCTATCCAACTCTTGTACTTATTTCCCAATTCAACATTGTCATCCCCTTCTCTACATCCTCCGTACCCCCATTCCAAAAGCCTTTATTCTCCTAGAATACAGGCTGGAGGGAACCCAGAGAAGCCATAGGAAGCTGTAATCTAGCCCAGTCAATGAGATGTTAGGGATCCCATTGACTGGGCTAGATTACAGCTTCCTATGGCTTCTCTGGTTTCCCTCCAGCCTGTATTCCTAGATTACAGCTGTGGGAACCCACAGAAGGCTTGCCCAGCCTGTCCTGCAGGTCATAGACCTTCTGGAGGAAAGGATGTCCAAGAAACTGGAGCTCAGCAGGTGACAAGGAGGATGTGTGAAGGATGGCTGTGTGGTGCTCACTCAGGACGGGCACCGAGAAGGAGCAGCGTGTCCTGCAATCTAGTTGTACGATGGAGAAAGGACTTGACAGGCCAGTTAGGGAGCTGTCACCATCACCTGGGTGTGAGCTCATGGACTGAGGCAGTGGCCTTGGAAAGGGAAGAGCTGTGTAAGAATTCGAGGCATATTCAGGAGGTAAATCTCTGTGATTTGGTGACTGATTTGATGAGGGGGTGAGGGAGCAAGTGGAAGTGGGACACCTAGTAGGTTCTAACCCTGGAACATTCTTCCAGATCTGGCTGGAACTTAGGAAGAAAAGAAGGAAGGGGGGAGATAAAGGGAGAGGAGAGGCAGAAGCAGCACCCTGATGCTGAAGGCGTGTTTGTATCACCTCGTTAATGTTCCCCTAATTAATCCATGGGAGGCTGTGCCTGCCACCTCACCATTTCACTCTGTTGATTTGCCTCTTGAGACAAAAGGAAATTGGAATTAAGAGGAAACAATGGAATTGCCAACAGGATTATTAGCTTCATTGAAGTTAATGAAAGGAGTGTGAGGGGGAGGAGAGGAGAACCTCAGGGGACTGTGACTCAGGCTGGGAGCGGCTGGGAGGAGGCTGGAGAGAAAGAGGCCTAGAAGAACCGTAGCTGAAAGGAATCTCTGCCCTTCTGGGCTCCATAGGTCGTGAAGGCGCACCAAAGTTGGGGCTCCACAGGGGGCAAGATCCCATAGGAAGAGGACAGGAGTCAGGAGTAGGAGGGAGATGTCCCCAGGCAAAGGGAACTCAATAGGATGACAGAGGGGCTGCAAACCGGGGTTATGGAGGAGCCCCCGTGGAGGAGGTCCAGGTATGGGGCCGTCCCAGCCAGGTGCCCTCCTTGTTGGGTCAGAGTCTCACTGTCTGCCCTTTTAGGGGTGGATAAAGGGGTTGCATTTCTCCAAAGGGGGCCAACTGTAACTCCAGCTGCTCCCCAGTAGCAAGACCCAGCTCAGCCCTCTGCCCCAAACACAGAGGGCCAGATCTCAGGATTCAGCTCAGGTCCCTAAAAGCTCAAAGGATATGCCGTGGGTGAAGAAAGCAGAAATAATTAGAGCCCAAGCCTAAAGAAGAGCTGCAGCATTCTGGTCAGGGCGCATCTGGGCACACTCTCCCCCAGGCACACATACTTGCTTGCATGCTCACTACAGGCCCACACAGTCAACTAACCCACATGTGCACATACATCCAAACTCGAACACACACATGTGCACTCACAATTGCACACTCACCCAACTTTGGGATGTTCTGACACTAATTTAGAAATGACTCTTTTGCAAACCTATTCGCATGCCAGCTCCCCTTTCCAGTGGCCTCGGCTGGTTCTGCTGCCTCACATATGTGGCTGGTGTTTATCTCTGCCTGCTTTCTGTACCTCTGGACTGCCTGAGGGGAGGCAGGAGTATATGGTCATCCGTCAGGGTTGCCAGGACAACCCACAACTAAGCCCCAGGCTGCCTGCCCCACCTAAATAAAGAGATGAGGTGCTCAGAAAACACGATGCAATTTCATTTCCAGGGTAGGTTTGTTTCTTCTGTGCAGCTCATGAGTCACTAGATTAGCACCATTCCAATTACTGGGAGGCAAAAACCCTATTATCATATAAACTCTCCTGCAGAATGATGGCTCTATTCTTTTTGACAGCAGCAGCCAGTCTCACAGAGAGCTGCAGAGCTCAGCAAGCTGGGATCCCAACGTTCTAGGTAACTTCATGTCCTTGTTTCAAAAGTAAACTTTAAAAAACTCATGTCACAGCCTCAGCAGCACCTCGCATCCTCAGCTAAACATGCTGGGTCAGCCCAAATGGGGAGACTGAGGAAGGGCAAGGGAGTTCATCCCAGGAAGCTGCACCTAGGACCTCACACTCCCCCAGGTCCACAGCACGGAAGGTTCTATAAGAGCTAAGGAAGACTACTTGCCTCAGAAGATTCTAGAATATTCTGGGAAAATTCACTGGACTCTTTGGGAGGCCTTGGGGACTGTGTTGGTTAGGTCTTTGAGACAGCCTCACAGGCAGGTGGTCCTGTACAGATTGGGTTAGATGAGCAGTCAGAGATGTCAGACTTCAGTCATGTTCAAGGGCTGCCGTACACCTAAATGAACCACACTGTAGGCAATAGGCTGAGTAGGAACCTTGATCTGAAATCATCATTTCCTTGCTATGTGACATTGAACTCCTAAGGGCCATTGCAGAGCCTTCGTTTTCTTAATTGTAAACTGAAGAGGATACTGACAATCTCTCTTCCAGCTATAATGTTCTCTTTTCTCAGTGAAAGTTATATCTGGATCCATTAAGACTATCAGCTCCATTTAGCCAGAAACTTCAGACAGGGATGGACTTCTTAGCTATTCAGGGAGCTTGCTCCTTCCCCATTATCTTGAGGCCTGTATCTCACCATCCTTCTCTCCATGATCCACCTGGATCCCAGGAATGACCAAACAAATATACTTGACAGTTTATTGTGTGCAAGTACTATGCAATCATAGCCATTGGTACCCTTTGTTGAGCACTTATTATGAACCAGGCACTGCATCTAGATTATCACATTATCCCCTCCCACAATCCCTAAAGGAGGTGCTGTTATCTTCATGTGACAAATGAAGAAATCGAGGCTCAGAGAGTTTAATCTGACTAGCAGGATTCAAACTCAGAGTTTGAATCAAAACCTGTGCTCTGATCCATAAGATATATATCACCTCCCAGTGTATAGATTTCAGGTTATGGGCCTTCAAAAATCTTAGGTTGGAAAGCCACCAATAACTGCAGCCTCCCTCAGGCTTTCTTCTGCCCTTCTGGAGCTACAAATCATCAGGGTTGACTGGTGATCAACTCTAGACTGCAGCTCCCTGGGAATAAGAGACTTCCTATACGTCTGGCTCTTGGAGCCCAGGGACTCTCAGCCTCACCCAGGATTCATCTCTTGTGTAAGAAGGAACATCTGTGTGGGAAGGTAGGGAGAGAAACTGATCCCTTGTCCATTCCCTCCCATACCCCTCCTAAGGTAAAAAGGTCTGCGAGGTCATTCAAAAAGTTCAAAAGATAACAAAGGACAGCCTGAGGCAGAAACACAACTAGGAGCCAGGAGAACTGGGAGGGGTTATAGGCTAGATGAGCCCCAGATCTTTAGAGGTCCCAGTTTATTCCACTTTCCCAATCTTGGCACAGTGTTGTCCTTTTTCCTTGGGACTTGCTGTTTGCCTTTTAGCAAACTATTTTTTACACTTTAGGTAGTAGAATGCAGCTTTTTATATCTATCTTTTCATCCTTCCTTCTTTCCTTTCTTCCTTCCTTCCTTCCTTCCTTCCTTCCTTCCTTCCTTCCTTCCTTCCTTCCTTCCTTCCTTCCTTTCCTTATTTCTTTCTTTTTTTATTTTTTATTTTTTATTTTTTATGCTTAACCAAATTCTGTGCTGGGATCAGGAACCCCAGCTTGTCTCTGTTGTCACCAGTGTCTTTTATGCTCTGTCAGCATTCTTTACAAGCTCCAGGGCCAGCGGGCCTGTTCTCCAGCAACACAGCCAACATCACTCTCCAAACCAGTGTCTGAGACACACAAGTTTCAACAGAGAAAGAGACCAATTGTTAAATTCTTTATATAGTGTCTTAGCAATGAAACTCCTCTTTCCAGAGACACAAATAAAACCTCCGGAATGTCCAATGGCAACAGTTTTCAACATGTTTCAGAGCTAGTTTTCACTCAGACAAGAAGATCATTTATTATTATTGATATTCACTTACTTTTTATAGAGTCTAACTCTGTTAAGGAAATCAGAAATGGCATCGACACTTACCACATTAATTGTTGGGGTTTTTTTTCTGCAAGCTACATCATCTGTAGCTCAGTGATGTCAATTGCATAATTAGCATTAGTTGCATTATTTAATTAGTTAGAACATTTAATATTGCCCCAACTGTTCCTTTAAAGTTGTTTGAGCTTAAATGTAATTCTACTGAAGAATAAAAGAACTCCATATTGAAGTAAAAAATGTAATTACACTTCAATTGCCCTGTGGATTTATTTGCATTAGCTGAGAAGTTCTCTTATTCTAGAATGCCTATTGCAGCTTCTCAGCTCTTTCTTAGACTATTAATTAGCTAAATAACCGCCCTGCTACTTGACAGGCCTCAGATTCTAGTTTCATGGAAACCTGCAACATCATCCAGGGAGACAGGCCAAGCCTGGAGAGGGAGGGTTGCACAGCCTGTTCTGGCTGAATTGAACTGTCTCTTTTTTCCACCATACCTGCTGTGAACTAATAATAAGAAGAAGAAACAACCATGTAATGAGGATTTACAATTTACCGGGAACTGTGCTTTATATACATTATCTAATTTATTTCTTCCAACTCTAGGAGGAAAGTATTATTATACCAATTTTACAGGTGAGGAATCTAAGCAAAGAAAAATTATGTAATTTGCTTATGAGTAAATAGCAAAGCTCGGATTCAAATCCAGTTTTGTCTTGCTCTAAAGTTTGTTTACTCCACCAATGGACTTCCATTTTGCCTTCCAATTTACACCACTAAATAGATCTAGAAAGAATGACACACTGGGTCATAGCATGGTCCTTCCCAAATGATTTCAGGTCTCTGACGATCATCACCCCAATGGTTATTCTTTGGAGAAAGTACTCTCTTAGAAGAAATTCTTTAAGCAAAATATATGGAGCTTGCTTCTGGCACCACCCCCTCCTTTATCAGCCATCCTGGCCTCTCTGATCATCTCTCCCTGCCCATGGAGCTCAGAATCTTGGAGTGTCGGAGTTGGGGGCGCCCTTAAACATTACATAGTTATCATCCTTGGTTTGCATACAGGAAAACTGAGGGCTAGAGAGGTTTAGGCTACTTGTCCAAGAACAGAGATCAGAATTAAGATCAGAGCAGGTTCTAGTACCTAGATCTGATCATTTTTGTTAAATAGAGTCCTTCCCCTGCCACCCCATTCAGAGCACTTTTCCTTCAAACGCATCGTTTCCCATGGATAATCCATTTGATCTCTTATTAAGTTCAGAAGACTCATCTAAATCTAAAATTCTCAGTCCTTAAATTTTCAGCTTGCACGAAATCACAGTGACAGGTTCCACTTGTTTTGAGCCACTGTATAAAATAGCATTGCCTCTGCTATCCCTCTGTTGAGCTTTAGAGGGTACCTTTTCAGGCCCATGGTCCAATCTCCACTATCTCAGGTTCAGTTCTGACACAAGACCTTCCTCATCTTTGAGTCATCTTAGAAACCTTTCTTCACTGTTTTTCTATCCTCATGATGTCTTTTTAGCATGCAGTGCCCTGAATTCCAATTAGTCACCCTGTCAGGAAGAGAGCTTGCCTGTAATCTCACTCATTCTCTCTGCCTTTAGAGCCCTGAGCTCTAGAACCAGTCCCTCCCTGGTTAAGCTCATCCACTACAGTGAGAAACCAGAGATCTGCAGAGGTAATTCCTATGGGATACTCAGAACTCTTTAAGCCCCCTGCCCCTCTGGAGTCCCCTCTGTCTGCATTCAGATTTCCTTTGTCCAACATGGCATCTGGCCCTCTCTGCACAGGCCCTTGGCCCCAAATGTTCTCATCTGTATAGTGATTGATATTATTTCCAAAGTCCCTTAAAGTAACTGTGTGGTTTTGGACAAGTGACTCTCCAAGTCTCTGTTTTCTCATCTATATAATGGGTATAATAATACAACACAATAATATATGTAAACATAGAGTCTAACACATAATAGATTTCAATAAATATTTGCCATTATATTATTATTTTAATATTACTTAATATAATATCTGGGGGAAAGTGGAAAAGAAAGAATGAAAGGAAGAAAGGAAGAAAGAAAGAAAGAAAGAGAGAGAGAGAGAGAGAGAGAGAGAGAGAGAGAGAGAGAGAGAGAGAGAGAGAGAGAGAGAGAGAGAGAGAGAGAGAGAGAGAGAGAGAGAGAGAGAGAGAGAGAGAGAGAGAGAGAGAGAGAGAGAGAGAGAGAGAGAGAGAGAGAGAGAGAGAGAGAGAGAGAGAGAGAGAGAGAGAAAGAAAGAAAGAAAGGGAGAAAGAAAGAAATGTACAAGAGGCTAGAGGTAGGGCCTGTGTGTAGCATTGGGCCACCATCTCCCTAGGCAGACACCCAGGCAGGGTGACTCTTAGGGTGTAAGAGCCTCACACCCACTGGCTAACCGTAGGAGCCTAGGGCCAGTGTCTGGAAAATGTGATCTCACTGAGGGCAGCAAGATGTCCAGTGTAGGAAGCCAGACCTCCATCCACCTACCCAACTGAAACTTTGTGCCTATTACGGGCTGAATTGTGTTCCTCCAAATTCATATTGAAGCCCTAACCCCTGGAACCTCAGAATGTGACTATATTTGGAGAGAGATCCTTTAAAGACGTAAGTTAAAATGGGGATTGTTAGGATGGGCCCTAATCCAATATGGTTGGTGTCCTTATAAGAAGAGATTAGGACACAGACAGAGAGAAACACCAGACATGTGCATGCACAGACAGATGACCACATGAAGAGACAGCGAGAAGGTAGCAAATAAGAAAACAGGCCTCCAGAGAAACCAACCCTTCCAATACATTGATCTTGGACTTCTATCTTCCAAAACTGTGAGAAAACAAATTTCTGTTGTTTAAGGCCCCCAGTCTGTAGTATTTTGTTATGGCAGCCACAGCAGACAAATACAGGTCCCTCCCAAAGAGAATGACTTACTGAAGTCCTGGTGTGATTGAGAGACCAACGGGGATGCACACAGTCCTGATGCAGCAGCTGCTGTGAGTCACCTCTTCCTTTATTTATGTTGCCCTGCCTTTTATCCGGAAAGCTCCAGAGCTCCTGAGGGAGCTATATGAAGGTGGAGGGAGGTCTGTGGAAAAAAGAATACAGAAGATGAGCATCCTTGTTTAAGGGAAATACTGGATCACCTCCTGGGAGCTAAAGTGGCATTTGCAGCAGACAGGTTGTCTATCCTGAGGCATCAGATGTTTGACTAGGCTGATTAAGGAATTCTGGACTCCAGACTGTGTTATGGTGCTCAGACTAATGAGCAGAAGTCTCATTACTCCCAGCTCCCAACCCTTTCCCAGGCCCCCGTGCACAGTAAAAGTGGGTAGACTAGAGGAGAAAGCCTAACCTGGGGGATAAATTATCTAAACTCTCTTCTAGTGTCTTCTTAATGATACTGACCAAGTCCCTTGGCTCTCTGTCCTCACCTACTAAATAAGATACCCATCCTCACCTTCTTAGCTTGTTGTGAGGGTAAGCACAATGTTATTTCTGCAAATGCATGCAGAGAGCTCCCAAGGTCTCTGTATAGTTGAAGATTATTGAAACTGTTGTGTCATTACTCTTTGCAGGAATATGTGGTTGGTAAACAAAAAGGACACTAGCAAACCCAAGCAGCAGACTGAGAAAGGACTCTGAGACTTGTAGGCTAGAGAAAATCAGCAGGTATTAAATGAAGTTGAAGTTGGTTGCTAGGGCCCAGGGACCGTACTTGGGGCAGGGAGGAGTGGTGCAGAGGGATCTCTAGAGCCAAGAGATTTTATAACCATCTGCTCTTCCCCAGCTCCCAAAGAGCCCAAGTTTTTGGAGAAGCTAAAGGTTTTATTTGGGTAAGTTTCTAATGAAAATTATCATTACGACGCCATGTGTTTGGGGAAAATTATCATTAAGATGCCACCTCGAATGGGATACAAGTGATGGAGTCAGGCTGGTGTATGAAAAAATTGGAGGATTCAGTGAGGGTGATTTATAGTCCTAAAGGCTGAATCCAAGTCTAGCTTGGGATGCAGCCACCATACAAAACTGTTCTCCATCCTAAAATCTACCATGCCATCAACCAAAAGCTTTGGAAGAGAGAAGGCACAAAGAGAACAGTAAATTAGAAATAAGCTTGTTTCCTTGCAGTTCAGTTAGGGAAAAACTTCAGGAAGAAAAAGAGTGAAACTCTGCAGAGACAGTTTTCTCTACCCCTTTTCGCCCCAAAAAAGGATGACCACATGCTTTACTCTCAGAATCTTTTCTCAGGAAAAGGAAAAAGAGAGAAGAAAAGAAAGCCCCAAAGGAAAACCATCCCAGGCTAATCTTTCTTTTTTAAACTGATTTATTGAGGTCTAATTAATACTGTACAAAATTAAAGTGTACAACTCGATTAATTTTGACATATACATGCACCAGTGAAACCATCATCATAATAAAGACAACAAACATCTTCATCATACCCCAAAGTTTCCTTGTGCCTCTTTGTAATCCAGCCTTCCCTCTACCCTCATCATACCCCAAAGTTTCCTTGTGCTTCTTTATAATCCAGCCTTCCCTCTACCCTCACTGACATTAAAGTGTACAACTCGATTAATTTTGACATATACATGCACCAGTGAAACCATCATCATAATAAAGACAACAAACATCTTCATCATACCCCAAAGTTTCCTTGTGCCTCTTTGTAATCCAGCCTTCCCTCTACCCTCATCATACCCCAAAGTTTCCTTGTGCCTCTTTGTAATCCAGCCTTCCCTCTACCCTCACTGATGTGCTTTCTGTCATTATAGATTAGTTTGCTTTTTCTAGAACTTCACATGAATGAAATTATACAGTATGTACTCTGCATCACTAGTTTGTTTTTGTTCTTATTGCATAGCATTTCATTGTACATATATACAACAATTTGTTCATCCATTCACCTACTGATGGCCATTTGGGTTGCTTCCAATTTTTAACAACCACAAAAATTGACCTATAAAGGACATATAACGCTCTCTGAACATCTGCAATGTGTAAAAGCAGGCCAGTCTTTGACAACTGTTCGGCCAGGGCAGGGCTGGTCTCTTCTATCCATGACAACTGTAAAGCCTTACGCTTTATAAGGTTTTTCACTTGCATGACCTCATTAGATATTCAAAACAATCCTGAAAGTTAGGTGACATAGGTTTTAGGCACAATTCAAATGTGTGAGAACAAGCTCATCACCTACTATGTCCAGCCATTGTGTTAAGTGGTCTGGGGTTCAGAAGGTATGTAAGACAGGTCCTGAAAGATCTTCACTCTAATATGTATAGGTGAGGAAATTGACATTTATTGCGCAAAGACACACAACTGAAAAGTGCCAGAGTGGGAAGTAGAACCCAGGTAGTTGAGCCTTGTCCAGT
>NW_006436289.1:4152664-4183755 GCF_000325575.1 Pteropus alecto | reverse complement strand
AAAGTCATTTGTTCCCAGGAGCCCCATTTAAATTGGATGTTGACCAGGAAGCAAAATAAGTGAGGAGAGGAAAGAAAAGGAAGAACATGTATGGAAATTGCCTTGACCCTTGGTTAGAGTTTTATCTGTGAGGAGGGAATAGTGAGGAGGGTTTCACACTCAGACTGGTCCAGGGCTTTCCCTTCCTGAGTTATTTTGTGGACACAATTGCTAAATCCTTTCAAGGATCAAAGTTCTGTTTTAGAAGGAATCCCTCTTCTTGTATCCACCATATTGTGGTGGTCTTCGCATGCAGCCGAGTCTGGAGAGACCTCCCTGGTGGTTGGCTCTTGTTCCCAGGAGTCCATGGACAGCAGAGCTGGGAATAGAAAGGAAACACAGATGAAGAAGTCTGAGGTTGTACTCTTAGGGCACCCACAGTCGGGACAGAATGCAAGATTCCCCCATATGAATGAGTACTTCTCTCCTTTTTGTGGCTAAATAATATTCCATGGTATAGATATGCTAATTTTACTTATCTCTTCACCAGATGGATATTTGGATTGTTTCCAAAATAATATTCCATGGTATAGATATGCTAATTTTACTAATCTCTTCACCAGCTGATGGATATTTGGATTGTTTCCAATTTTGCCTTTATGAATAATGCTGCTATGAACATTCAAGTATTGGTGTGCATAGGAAGGAGTGCATAAGACAGGAACTGTAACGTCTACATTACAGCCCTACAACAGGCATAGCAGGACAGGCAGCTAGGGCATAGGGAATTTTGGTGGGCTCAATCTGGGAAGACTACCTAAGGGAGGGAAATTTGAGCTGCTTTTAAAAACTCTGTTTTGATACAAAGAGAAGAGGGATAGGACAAAATGGACTGAAAGGTGGGAGGTAAAAGATTAGGAGAAAGTACTCCGTGCTGACTGAGAAAGATCAGACTTTCCTTACCAACACTTCAGGATGGATTGGACTATGAGAGAGATCAAGGAAGAGGGTAGGGAACTAATCTTTGGTGAGCAGTTGTCTTTCAGGTGTGATTCCTACATGAACCTTACCATTTCCTTTAACCATGTTCCAAAATAAGGCTTTTTTATGGAAAAAGTTCAGGATCTAAAGTCAAACAATACTAGCTCCTCTGCTTAGTGTTCATGTGATTTTAACCTTTCCGAGCCTCAGATTCATCATACATAAAATGGGGACCATAACACTGACCATTTATTTGGTCAGTATCTGCTCTATGAGATGTCATCACACAAGGTGTTCAATGCATGTTTAAAAACACAGAAGCACGGCCAAAAAAAAAGGCCTTCCAGCACCCCAGTAGAGCTGTCCAAAGAATTTCACCCACCTGTAGCTCTTTCAAGGTGTTTTCAAGATAATCTCTTAGGAAAAGGCCCTCCTAAGATTCCTGCCTGCCCAGGAGAAGCTGGCAGGCCCTAAAACACACAATCCGCTAATGGGAAGTAGATTGATTCCACATAGCAGGAGAGCTCCTTAGGCAAATCACAGAAAGAGCCTTAGCTGCAGAACCTTCAGACTTACCTAGGCTTGAGCATGAGGAAAGTGGTCTTATTTCAGGGCGGACATACAGCCTGCAGCATTATTGCTGCCACACTGGAGCTTCTGCTACTCCTGCTACAGTGTCACTTGGCCTGAGCTGTCTGTTAAGTCTCCCACCTATAACAGGCACTCCAGACAACTGTCCTGGGACCTTAAAGTGCAGGGAGCAAAGGGGCCTGAGGGCACTGCATTTCCCGTCTCTGGCTGTAATCACAGCTAATTGAATCTCTGCAGATGCCAGAATTGGAGCCTGATTGAATTCAGAACTTTTAGTTTAATTAATTATCATTCACCTGAAAACTGCCGCTTCCCTTAGACTAAGTGGTTAACCGTTTCCTCCCTTCTGAGAATCTTGGCTTCCCCTGAGCCCTGAAACTTGGACTAACGAGTAAATCTTTCAAGGGACTCCAAGTTCAAGTTTCAAGAGAATTAGGCAAATGTCAAAGAGCCAACGAAGCAAAAAGACAACCCGAGATGGAAGAAAATATTTGCAAATCTGACAAGGATCTAGTGTCCTGAATATATAAAGAACTCTTACATTTCAACAATTAAAAAAAAATAAAAATCACTAAAGATGTGAATAGATATTAGTATATATTAGTGTATCTTTTCTTTCAAAAGTGTTTTTAAATTACTTTTAACTTTCTAAAAAGACTATTATCTTGTATCTAATCTTTTGAGATTTATGTTTTTCACTTATATTGAGAAAAATTCATTTATATTGATGTGTTGTTGATAGTTAACATTACAGATTAATACATAAGTATTAGTGTCCTGGCAAATTGTTAACAACCAGCTTTCCAGAAAACAAAATATATGCATTAAATAGGTCTTGGTCACCAATTCGAATACGAGAGGTTCCTCCCACACCAAGCAATTCTCTGACACTAGCCAGATGATCTACATTGAACTAAATCCTGACACTGTCTGTTCAGAGTTAGCATCAGATTCCATAAGTTGAGGGCTCAGTCCAACAAGACTGCTCTCTACTTCACATGCTAACTAAAAGTTCAGGTTCTCACCTATGCTTCTGACTTACCCACTTTAGATTAGAGTATCCAACACCCCCATTCTTGGGTTACAGATTAAAGGCTCAGTCCTACAAGACTCCCCGCCAGAATTTTGATGCCAATTACAAGTTGTCATTTATGCTTCCGACTGAATGACTATAAATAAATCAGAGGTGTTCATGACCCCCTCCTTGAGTTCAATTAATTTGCTAGAGAGGCTCACAGTTTTCAGAAAAACATTTCACTTACTAGGTTTCTGGTTTATTACAAAAGAATATAAATCAGGAACAACCAGATGGGACAGATGCCTAGGGAAATGTATGTGGGTGGGGCCATGAAGCTTCCATGCCCTTTCCTGGGTGCCATACTCCCTGAATCTCCAGGTGTTTACCAACCCGGAAGCTCTCTGAATCCTGTCCCGTTGGGTTTTTATGGAGGTTTTATGACATAGGCACGACTGATTAAATCATTTTTCATTGATTCAACTTCCAGGCTCTCTCTTCTTCCCAGATGTCAGGTTGATAGGCAGTAGGACTGAAAGTTCCAACCTTCTCATCACACAGTTGGTTCCTTAGCAATCAGCCCCCAGACTTAGATTCAGTCCAAAGGTCACCTTATTAACATAACGAAAGACACCTTTGTGTCAGGGAATAGGAGACTGATGGAGGGAGGGAATCGCTTCGTAAGTTATATAAATGTCTAACCACTATGTCTAACCACACCTGAAACTAATATAATATCGGATGTCAACTGTAATTGAAAAGTAAATAAATAAATAAAAGGCTGAATAATAATATATCTTTGCTGCTGTCGTCACTTAGGAAATTCTAAGGGTTTTAGAAATCCAAAAATAGAACTAAACCAAATACTATATATTTCTTAGTATAAATCATAATACCACAGCACACAATTTAAACATAATAAACATATCTTAGTTTAAATTGGGTACAGTCAATTGATTCACACAAAATGCTTTTATCGATTTTTGCCAAACTCTTATATATGTTGCCAATCTCTGACTGAAGTGGATGAATTAGTGTAGTTATGACATAAATGTTGGTTGATATTTTTTTCATTTATATTAAAAAATAAGGTGGAAGTAAAGTCATGTCAACTCCACTCTTTCATTAATGGCATGAAAACTCCACCACTGAATCAGATCATTGTTTTCAAATGCTAGAAGAATATTTTCTCATTTTTTGTGCTACTCACAATGAACAGCTGTAGGCATGATGTATATTTAAGTCTAATTGTCATTATTGATTTTTTCCATCACTTTTTCTTACATCACCCCCCCAAAAAAGAAAATCTTGGTTTATTGTGTTTGCCCATTTTTGTTGTGTAAATACTTGTACTGTGTCCAATTTCATCCTATTGACATGATATTATTGAACAAAGTCGAAAAGAGGTGCTCAGTAGAAGATCATGTACAGTATTTCTACCACACAGGTACAATAAATGTAAATAACCTCATGAGCATAGATAATAAATAGTATAATAATTAGGAAGTGATGAGTTTCGAGTATTTACTACTTTTACTTTTAATATAATTAATTTTTTTGTAAGTGTATATAATTTAATTTTGAATAATGGCCATGTTTAATAAGCATCTCTCAAAAATCCTAGTACGAGCTGGCTCCAGCAGGCCAAAATAGTTTATAGTATATAGAGATGGGATAGTGAAAATTGAAGATGGAATGCCTGTGACCCAGAGATCCTGAATTAAGATCTGATGAGGTAACTGATGAGACCCTGGATTATTTCTCTTTAGGGAGGCTAGTGCTTTCGATTTGTACATAAGATAGTTATGTAATTGTAGCCAAATATTTTTTTGACAGGGGGAGGTTTAGTGAAAATATGGAAAGAGAATGTACATTAATCTTGTGTAGCCACATGGTAGCATAATGGTTAATTTAATGGGTCAACACCTGGGCTACAGGGTGCCCAGACATTCTGAGTGCGTCTATGAGCATGATTCTAGATGACATTAACATTTGAACTCGTAGACTGAGTAAATTGGATTGCCTTCCCGCTGTGGATGAGCCTCATCTGATCAATTGAAGACCTGAATAGAACAAAAGGCTGAGAAAGAAGCACTCTTCCTACCTGACTGCTGGAACTGAGACTGTGGTCTTTTCCTGCATTCAGATTCAAATTGAAAAATCAGTTCTTCTTGGGTATCTGGCCTGCCAGCTTTCAGACTGGAACTTACACCAGCAACTCTCCTGGTTCTCAGGCCTTTGGACTCAAAATAGAACTTACACCATTGACTCTTTGGATCTCCAGCCTCCATAATCATATGAGCCAACTCCTTATAACAAATTCCTCTCAATAAATAGATGATAGATAGAGATTAGATAGATAGATAGATAAATAGATAGATTGACAGATGATTGATATATAGATGATAGATAGATAGATAAATAGATAGAGTGTGTTGCTGCAGATTCGAGGTTCCGAGGTAAGGGGTATGAGGCTTGAGTAGTTGGAAGAAAATGCAGGGAGCCATAGGCAACTGCGACATAGCTTTTTATTCCAGCAAGGGCATGGCGTACCTCACAGTGGCATCTTTTATACGCTGGTTAAACAATGGTGGCACACTGCCAGAGAATGGAAGCCTGCGCATGCGTACCAGGCACCTAGTTATATAAGGGGAGAAGTGCTGAGTCACTTCCGCTCAGAAGTTAGCTGCTAAGGGTGTCGGGAGGGAGCCTGACTATGGTCATCTTTCTTTCTCCTGACCCTCTGCCCCTTCAGGGTTCCTCCCGTACACCTATGGAGGCTTGGCACGTGATCGCTGCAGGAGAGCAGAGATCTGTACCCATATGCCACAACAACAATACAGGGAACAACAACATGCCACTGGGAGAGCCAAGACTCAGCGCCAAGTGGACGTTATGCCTGCCTATCACTTCTGCAGAGGATCTTCAGTGAGCCACTAGACTTCCTGTATCTCCTGGGAGAGATTTGCCAAGGCTGTGAGATGTTGTGCCGGTGGTCCAGGATATAAACATACAACGGCACAAGTGCCCCCTTGAGCAGCAGTTAAGATATCTAAAACCATATGATTTTGCAATACTACTTTTCTAATTTGATCTACTTCATCAGTTACCAGACTAAGGGCTTTATGAGTATAATTCAAGGCTCGAGCAGTATGTTCTGCCAAAGCTGTCACTTGCATTTCAACTACCACATCACCTGCTTCAATTACCACATCACCTGCATTTCAACTACCACATCACCTGCTTCCGGCCGAAAGATGGCTAAGGGATAATACCACCATGGGGTCCATTTAGTGCAGATATATTGTGAATAATATGCATCCCGATTTGTGGGGCACCGTGGGAGCACCTGCCACACAGTTGCTGGCAAATATGGGTGTCCCCAAGTATAGCAGCCTGTCCAATTCAAGGGAATGTAGGGCCATCCATGGGCTCCACACACCCATAGGCTTCCTAGGGGCAAAATCATGGTAAGGTAGGTGCTGGCATACTTTTGTTCTGTCCACCAATGCATGGTGGATGAGACAGTAGTTATGTTTTGGCATGGGGGACGTGGCACCCACCCCAGCAATCGGTACCTGTGTTTCTTCCAACACAATGGGAACATCCCCATTCACCTCCACCCCTTCGCTAGTCATCCATGACTGTCCATCATGTATTGAGTACCCCAGTAAGTGTTTGTCCAGTTCATGCCGAGTCCTTCTTTATGTGTCCACTTGAGTACGGATGACAGTCCAGTTGAGCAACTGGGGTCCCCAGTGGGTCATACGATCCCATACTGTGACATTAGCTGCATGTATACACCAAGTCAGTCCTGTGGAGACACAGGAAACTCCATGCAGACCCAACAATGTGAGACATTCACGATCGTGGCACAAGTCTGTGCCCACTCAAACACGGTCTTCACGTAAAGCGGCCTAAGGTCAAAAAGAAGGAGAGGACAACAGTACAAAACAGGTAAGTCTTTTCCATCAGGCAAGATGCATGCCAATGTCTTATCTTATGATAAGATTTTTGCTGCCAAGGGGGGCTGGCCTGGCCATCGGTCCCATACTCATTCCCCTCACAGCATTGATCCCACCATGTCAACATGACACAATATGGGAGAATTCATGTAGGCCACAGTGACAACAAAAAGGTTCCCCTTAGGATGGTACTTTCTTCTTCATCCATCTCTCTTGTGGGATATCTCACAGTTATTTGTGGTGGCCAGTCGGTCGTTACCCAAGGAATGAACTGTAAGTTTACCTCTAGCCCCTTGCCCCATGGGGCTATGAGACCTACCCACTGGCAATGCAGGGGCTTTATTTTCCATGGCCAAGTCCATTGCACTGTTTCTCCCCTTTTCCGACAAGTAGGGGCAGATAGGAGTATGTTAGCATTGAGTCCATGACCAGGTTTCAACAGAGTTTCAGTGGTAGTTACCTGTAATTGAATTGGGGCCATAGACCTATGTAATAGCAGCTTTACCAGAGAGGGACCTCCAGCTCGAGGTCACTCATTCAGGCCCCACAACACATCCCACGGGCAGGATACCCAACCTCGCAGTCCCAAGGGATTGACAGTTACTCTTAGGTGCTATTTCAACTGCCTATTGTACCACTTGATCATGCCTGCTGCCTGGGGATTATATAGGGCATGCAATTTCCACTGAATGTCCATGCACTTGGCCCATATTTGGACTTCATGCCTAGTAAAATGAGTTCCTTGGTCACTTTCCACCACTAACGGCCTACCGTAAAAGGCACATAAGCATTTGAGAGCTCAGATAGCATGCTTTTGGTCTGTGCTCACACAGGGCCATGCAAACAATAACCCAGTAGCCATGTCCACTGCCGTAAGGGCATAAGATGCCCCTTGAGCTTTTGGGAGGGGTCCTATGTAATTTATCTGCCACATGGTCAATGGGACCCTTCCCCTTATTACTTGGGCATGCCCCCACTTTGTGCGGCAAGGATGTGGCATATCCCATCTGCACACCGGACACTTGGCACAGGCACCTGTAACAACTTCCCACTTCAGGGGAAGGTTCCATCGTTGCTTCACTGTCCACATAGTTTTGGCATCTGCGTGCTGCAAATCGTCTGTGGAGCTAGTGTGCCACATCAGTGGCAAGAGCCTTTTCCAGCCATCGCAAATGCAAGAATGCATCTGCCTCCTCATTTCCTGGAGTCACCAAGGGGACACATTCCTTAACATGATAAACAGTTACGTCCTTGTCTTGTCCTATCTCCCATAGGTCTTGCCACGTGGCTCGTCTCCACAAGGGTCTATGGCCCACTAGCCAATTTTGTCACTTCCATGTAAGCAACTACAATGTTAGGCCTATAAACACTACCCAACTATTAGTGCAAATAGTCAAGGGGCCATCTTCATGGGCTATAACCATCCATACAGCCTGCAGTTCAGCCCATTGGCTGCTTTGGCCCATACCTCTATCATACCAAATGTGGTCAGTAGCTCGTTGCACACCTATAGCTACCCACTTGGCTTCCTGACCCCTGCTAGACCAATCTGTGTACCACGCATCAGCAGGTATGAGCAGCTTCCCTTCTATGTAGCATGATACTTCTGAATCTGTAGGAGCTTCAGCATCCAGTATATTGTCAGTGGTAAACACAACTAGGCCTCAAACTGTCTGTAATTCCATGGCCAGAGGGCTAGCAGCTATGGTACTCGATTGTTCCAGATAGGCACTCCATTCTGTCAGAGTAGGGGTGTGGGTCACCCCTGTTTTGGTGACCTGCATCCATGTGCATAACCAACTTTGTATAGGGTAAGTTGTGCGCACCTGCACTTTGACTTTGCCAGTCACTCGCTGCTAGAGCTTCATCCATATTCTGTTTCAAAGCCATTAAAATGACCCAGCCCACTCAGCTGGTCGCAGCTCGTGCTTTTTCCGGTAGCTTCTCCTCCAGGGAGCAGAGCACCTTCTCAATACTTATGGAGACCCATCAACTGCCTCGCAAGGCTTAGGTTGAGTCCAAGTCACCAATACTGCCACTACAGAATACCACATGCTCTGTGGGGCCCACGTGTCTTTCCCATCCTCCAGTGGGACAGGCGGCTACCTTACCTGGGAATCCTGCTCGTGACTATGCCAAATGTGTTGCTACAGGTTCACGGTTCCGAGGTAAGAGGTACAAGGTTTGGGCAGTTGGAAGAAAATGTGGGGAGCCGCAGGCAACTGCGACATGGCTCTTTATTCCAGCAAGGGCACAGCAGAGGAAGAAGTGCTGAGTCACTTCCACTCAGAAGTTAGCTGCTGAGGGTGTTCAGAGGGAGCCTGACTATGGCCATTTTTCTTTCTCCACACAATAGATTAGATAGATAGATGATAATAGATAGATGATGATGATGATGATGATGATGATGATGAAGATAGATAGATAGATAGATAGATAGATAGATAGATAGATAGATAGATAGAGATAGAGATAGAGACAGTTGATCCTTGAACAACATGAGTTTGAACTGTAAGGGTCCACTTACACTCAAAATTTTTTTCAATAAATACTGTAAATGTAATTTCTCTTCTGTATGATTTTAATAACATTTTCTTTTCTCTCGCTTACGTTATATAAGAATACAGTATATAATACATTTAACATACAAAACACGTGTTAATCGACTGTTTATGTTATCAGTAAGGTTTCTGGTCAACAGTAGGCTGTTAGTAGTTAAGTCAAAAGTTATACTTGGATTTTTGACTGCAGAGGGGTCAGCACCCCTAAACCCCCATATTATTTAGGGTCAACCATATATATTCTGTTTCTCTGGAGAACCCTGGCTGATTCAGGTAGATCCACTTATAGGTATTCACTGACTTTGGCTCCGCTTTATACTAATAACTTGTCCCATTTGAAGTCTGTATAAGTGGCAGGCCCCCGTCTCCACTTTAAAGGCTAGAAGAAGCTCTGCCTCTGGTACAAGGTCAGACTATGTTTGGCCAGTAGCACTAACCTGGGTTTGTGAATCAGTAGAGAGTAACATAAAGGCTCAAAGACAGTTAGATATTGCTGGTGACAGCAGCAGTGATGTGAGTTGCATAGTGGTAGCCGCAGTCCCGGTGCTGACAGAGCCAGTGGCTGCATGCACTCAGACTGCTCCTGAGGCACATGCTTCACTGCATCTTCAGCTCCCCAACCTCCACTGGCTCCTGCCAGATTGTTGAACTTGGGTACCAAGCCTTTCCATCAACTCCACAAACTACCAGATATTTTCCCATTAAATTAATTTTCTGCTTAAGATAGCCTGAATCCATTTCTGGTTTTTGCAGTCATAAACCCTGATGATACAGAAATGTAGTGTGTGTTTGATGAGGAGGGAAAATGGAGATTGTTGGAATGTGTATTTCTTATCATTATGCACATGATGAAATTAAGTACCAAAAAGCTGTTACTAAGTTATAACCTACAGATAGTGTAGGAGAGTACTCCTTCAGTAAAACTGAGCATTCTCAACCATCGTTACTCTTTGTTAAATTAAAAAGCAAAAAGTGATGTGTCAGTTTAATTTGTATTTCCCTGATTACTAGTGAGGTTAAACATCTATCTCTTAGCGTTTTTATTGGCCATTTGTACTTTTATTCTTTTTATTTGTGTCTCTTGTTATTGTTTGATAATTTGATTTTTCTTCTTTGATTTATAGCAGCTGTTTCCTTTGTCTATTAGATATATTAAAAATATTTATTCTCTGTCTCATTTTAACTTTGTTTAATAGTGCTTTTGTCATACTGAATTGATGAATTTTCATGTAGCTAAGCTGTCAAATTTCTTTCCTTTTGGGTTTTAGTTTTCTATCTTTCATAACAGAGCTTTCTCCTTGCCAACATTTTATTTTTCTCCAGTAGACCCTGGATTCAGACTTCGTGAGTTCAAATCTTGACTCTGCCTCTTGCTGGCTCCATACCTACTCGCTCATCTGTAAAACAGAGAAAATAATAAAACCTGCCAAGTAAAGCACTTAGCACCATCTGAATTTAGTAAGCTAGCTACATTTTAGGTATTTAAATAATACCTCTTTGTTATTTAAATAATTTCATAGATTTTTATACTTATCTGTTTAATTTCTCTGGAATGAATTTTTATGTGTGGCATTGGATAAAGAGATGTGTTAGTTTCCTAGGACCACTGTAGCACAAACTGGGTGGCATAAAAGAACAAAAATTTATTTTCTCACAGTTCTGGAAGATACAAGTCTGAAATTCAGGTGTCAGCAGTGTGATAGTCTCTCTGAAACTCTGAGTAGAATCCTTCCTTGCTTCTTCCAGAAATGGTGGTGGCTAGCAATCCTTGGCATTTCTTGGCTTGCACCTGTGTCACTCTATTCTCTGCCTCTGTTGTCACATGTGTATCTCTGGCAGTTCAAGTGGCAGTTTTCCTCTTTTATGAAGACAACGGGCATACATATTGGATTAGGGCCCAATTTAATGACTTCATCTTAACTTGGTTACATCTGTAAACACTCTATTTCCAAATAAGTCACTGTATCAGTCAGAGTCATCCAGAGAAACAAAACCAATTATATATATAATTTATATATTGTATATTTTATATATATATATATATGTATATATGAGAGATTTATTTTAAAGAACTGGCTCATGATTACTTGAAAGTTTACAGGTTACTTAAGGTTAAAAAGTGTAACCTTATTTGGAAAGTGTGGGGGCTGACAAGTCCAAAATCTGTAAAGCAGCAGGCTGGCAGTATGGAAATTCAGGTAAGAGCTGATATTGCAATCAACTTGCAAATTGATACTGCAAGTTTAAAATTCACAGGGCAGGCCAGCAGGCTGGAGAGTGAGGCAGGATTCCTTCTTCACAAAACCTATGTTTGCTCTTTAGGACTTCAAGTGATTGAATGAGACCCACCCACATTACAGAGGGGAATCTGCTTTACTTAAAGCCAACTTATTGTAACTGTTAACCACATCTATAAGATACCTTCAGAGCAACATCTAGACCAACAAATTGGGCACCAGAGCTTAACCAAGTTGACACATAAAATTAACCATACAGTCACATTCACAGGTACCAGGAATTAAGCCTTCAACATATCTTTTGACACAATTGAACCCATAACAGGTTCCACATTAATTTTATTTTTAAAGACCAACATCTAGTTGTCCTAGCAATAAATATTGAATAGCTCATCCTTTTCTACTAATGTGAAATGCTTATTCCTATTCATGAACTAAATACATATATGCATCTTTTTCTCAGATTTATATTCTATTATAAGATATTTTTCTTGTGACAATACTATAGCATTTTATTTTCTATAACTCTATAGTATGTGGTAATATATCAAGTCCTTTCTTGTTTCAAAATTTTTTTTTACTATTCTTCCATATTTTTCTTCCAGATGAACTTAAGAATCAATTTGTTTAGTTCTCTAAATATTTTCTGTTGGAGGACTTCTGTTTAAACATGACATGTTGACCAAATGCTTCTATTTCTCTACTTCCTGAAATCCTACAAATATGAAACTAAAGCACAAGGAAAGTAGTATAAATATATCTGGGTAATGTAAACTGGAGAGGAGTCAATAGTAGACTGGAAAGTTTAGAACATTATTGAAAATGGAAAGTAGATGAAGAAGCATTAACTAATTTAGCAAAGGAAGGTAGAGTGATATAGTCTTGTTGCCTGAAAAGGCAATGATAAGATATAAATGTTCCCCTGGGGTGGGGTGGGGTGGGGTGGGAAACAGAAAGCTCAGAAGTAAAAAGGAGCAATGTCCGCAGAGTTGTGGAGCTAAAAAAGGGCTATGGGTTTCCTCTTCTATTCCAACCCTGGGAATACCTCAGAAGTAAATGGAAAAGTAGTGGTTTGAAGAACCAAAGTATAGATTGTGAGGAAGCCTAGGGAGGTGGAGGTGATTATGACCCCATATGGGGAGGAAAGAGCAGCCCAGAGCAGAAAAGGGTCGGATGCCACTGTTGGCACCACTGTTGAGCAGTGCTCTGTGCTTTCACCACACTGCCCAGGGAGCGTCATGGCCCCTCTCAGCCCCTACAGGAAAGAAAAACAGCAGCTCCAGAGGATATCACAGAATGAGTGAGAAAAATGCCAAGGAAGCAGGAGCCTGACCGAGGTAAAGAGCAGGAAACAGCAGGTGCCTTGAGAGTTCTCTCTTCCCCAGTTACAAATCAGGAGATACGGTCCTCAAAAAACAGGAGTGCTTGAGAATCTGTCCTACTCCCAATAAGAAGGGTTCCTGGTGAGAGGTTGGAAAGGGGAAAGGGCAAGCCCAGGTGGTGTGTGCCTCTCACTGTCCCACTCCCTTCTTAACCCAAAAGGAGCATCTCATTGCTGAGGGCTAGGTCTTGGTCTCTTCCCTAGTAACAGTACAAGGTAACTAATACTGCCAGGGGAAAATGAACTCACAAGCAAAAACTACCAGACACCTGAGAAGCATCACCACTGCAAATAAAGACGGCAAACTGTACAATAAATACAAAATAAATTAGAACTAGTAAAACAAACAGATTAATAATTTAAAATAAGCATAATAAAGAAAAGAAGGATAATGATAAGATGAAGCAAGAAAATGCAGTTATAAAAAGAATTAAATAGAAATACTGGATATGAACACTTTAATAACTGAAATAAAGAATTCAATAAATGACATAAATAATAAAAAAGGATTCCACTGGACCAGAAATAAGTGGACTGGATGGTCAGGTAAGGGATTCTCCCAGAAGATGCTGACAATGAATAAAAAGTTGGAAAATATATCAGAATTAGAAGCTATGGAGAATAAAAAATACGAGTATCGTTGTCTATATAATAGGAAATCTTCAAAGAAAAAAAAGAAAGGAAAGAAAAAGGAAAGCACTGAAGGAAAAAATAACCAAGGATTTTTCAGGATTAGAGAAAGATGAAAGACCTCAGACTGAAAGGGTTCATGGAGTGCCTAATAAGATAGACACACTAAAATCCATACCTAGACACATTACAAGGACATTTCAAAATATGAAGACAAATGCAAAACTCTAAAAGCTATTAAAGAAAATATGATAACCCATGAAGGAATAAGAATCTGATAGACATCCAATTTCTGTTCAACAGTTATGGTAGATACTAAAAGACAGATACATGATATTTTCCAAAGTGTTAACAAACTTCAAACCAAGAATTTATATTCAACAAAAACAAATATTTAAATATGACATGAAAATAATCTCAGGCATAAAAGACCCAAGGAAGTTAACACAAAAAATTCTTTTTGAAAACACTCTTAGAGAATGCACTCTAGTTACAAGAGAAAAAAAATCCGTGGGACTGCTATGAAATAAAAATGAAATGGTGGATAAATAACTTGGGAAAATTAATACTAGTATGAAAAAGTAGAAAAAGAGAAAGAGAAGGTGAGATAGATTAAAAGAGAAAATATCAAAATATTCATAACCACTTGAAACTAAAACTTTTGGCAAAACCAACATAAATATTGAGCAATGGATGAAAAACTAGTTGCTTCAAAGTGAGACTAGTGGAAGATGAAAGCATACTTATTTTGTTATACAGAATAAATATTGATGGGGAATCGATGAGAAAAAATAAACATAAATATGATTTTTAATATGTTAAATATAGCTACTAGGAGCATAAAAATAGAATTCAGGATTTTTAAACCAGCAGAAAATGCTATGCAATGAAGGACAAGAAAGAAAGAAAGGAAGGAGAGAAAAATAAAATACCGTAAGTAAAGTTAGAAATAAGATAACTAAAAATAAATATTGATATAAAAATTAATCACATAATTTATGTTATGGATAGATTTGTGTTCCCCACACCAAACCATGATATATTAAAGCTCTAAGGCCCAGCACCTCAGAATGCAAGCTTATTTGGAAATAGGTTCATTGCAGATGTAATTAGTTAAATTAAGATGAGGTCATACTGAAGTAGGGTGGGACTCTAATCCAATATAACGGGTGTCCTTATGAGAAGACAGCCATGTGAAGACTGAGAGACACACAGGGAGAAGGCCACATGTCAACAAAGGCAGAGATTATAACTACCCAACTGCCAAGTCAAGAAATGTCAAAGATTGCCAGAAAACTGATGTAGGACAGGGCACATTTCCCGAGTGAGCCTACACTGATAGACAGGATTCTTTAAATACAAGAAAGAATTTAAACATGCACCAAAGTTAGAGTCAAAAGGAAAGTTTATTAGAGAAGGGGTAACAATCCATAGAGAGAGCGTGGACTCCTTTCAGAGGCAGAAAGTGAGAGAGCTTAAGAGAGACTCAGAGGGACAGACAGAAATGGAGACGGTGACAGTGAAAGTGAGAGGGACTGAGAAAAAGATACTGAGAGGGATGGAGAGAAAAGACAGTGAGGGGGGACTTAGAAAAAACACTGAGAAGGACCCCGAGTGTTTAAAAAATTCAGTTTATATATCATCCTTTAGCTTCTGTGAATTACAGTTTAAAGATTTTGTTCACCCACTTTCCTTGGATGGTATGGACGTACAGTATGAAAGGATAAGAGCATGTAGTGTAAAAAGGTAAAAATATGTAGTGTGAAAGGCAATTCCCAGACTTTGATCCCTAGGTTCCCCATGGTTTTAGCTGTAGGGAATGAATGATTTTATTTTATGTAGGGCATGATTTAAAGACTCTGTTTTCCTATCACAGTGCGCGGAAATGATTTGTTAGTGATCCCAGCAGAAATCTTCCTTTGTTCTGCAGGTTTCCTAGTGGTCTGGCTGTAGGGCTGATCAGCACATTGCAGTCTCTGAACATAGCTTGATTTAATATTTAGTTATCTTGACTCTAGAAACCAGGAAGGGACCAGGAAGATTTCTCCTATAGGATTCAGAAGAAACATAGACCTGCCCATACCTCAGTTTTAGGCTTCTAGCCACCAGAACTGTGAAACAATACATTTCTATTGATTTAAGCCAACCATTTGTGGTACTTTGTTAAGGCAGTTCTAAGAAACCAATACAGTCTGTAGTGGATTAAACACCAATTAAAAGAAAGAGACTCACAGATTTCTTTCTTTTTTTTTTTATGCAATATTCAGCAATAAGTTTTCTAAAAGGAACATTTTTCAAACAAAAAGTGACCAAAAAGTAAAAATTAAAAGGATGGAAAAAATTATGAGGCAATTTTGAACCAAATAAAGCTAGGCATAAATTTAATAACAAACAAAATTGAATTCCAGACAAAAAATGATAAAGCAGGATGTGTCTTAAAGGAAAACAAAATCAGAAAGATATAATAATTATGCACATATATATATATTCTTAAAAACATAGCTTCAAGATATAAAATACAATGGCATAACTACAGAGAGAAAAACAGAAAAATTTAATTAAAAACCTTTTGCAACCACCTGAGAGAACAAGCAGACAAATAATAAGCAATGATGGAGAATATTCAAATGACATGATTTATAAACTTGAAATAATTATATGAGAAGTGGGAAAAATTTTACATCAACCAATAACACATTTGAAGAAAGCACATTTTTTGAGCACACAGAACTTTTAAACAATGTACCATTTATCTACCAGCTCACAAAGAAAACCTCATTACAGTCACCCAAAACCAACATTATACATATTAATATCTTAACACAATAAATTAAAATGGTAAATTACTGATAAAATAGCTTTTAAAGTCTTGTACATCAGGAAAAAAAGGGCATAATACTAAATAATCCTTGGGTTAGTAAGAAAATATAGAGGAAATTATAAAAAACTTGGAATTGAATGATAACAAGAAAAATTCATGCAGAATTTAAGAAACACAGTTAAAGGAGCCTTAAGAATAAAATTTATAACTCTGAACACGTTTGTCAGAAAAAAAATAACAATTAAAAACAAATGAGCTAAGGTTTTAACTCGAGTTTAAAGAATGAACAATAGACCAAATACAAATGTGGCCATGGGGGCAGAGTTCAATAAACAAATAGACTACAAGTAACAGCAACTACAAAATAGATCAAAATAACCAACCAAAAGCTGGACCTTTGAAAAGACTGTTGAGATGTATTAACCTCCAAGGGGGAAAAAGATGCAGATGTATAAAATTCCGAATTTAAAAAAACTAAAGACATAACGAGATTAAAGAAGTCACAAAAGAATATTATGAAAAGCTATTCACTAATAAAATAAAACCAAGGTAAAATATATGAAGATTTTATTAAAATATTTAAAATTTATAGAAAAATATAAAATATAAAACCAGTCCAAGGGTAATTAGAAATTGTGAACAAATCAAGAACAAATAAAGAAATCAAAGCCATTAACAGCAGCAAAACAAGACACACAGCCTTATTTCTAAGAAAGGAAACAGGCCTTAGACCAGTTTTTTTTATGGGTGATATTTCAAAAAACAAGGTACTTCCATCTAGTACAATTTGCTTCAGAAAGTAAAGAGTAAAAGCTACCCAAATCATTCTAATAAATTAGTATTAGATGAATTCCAAACCCTACTAATAGAAGAAATAAAAGAACATCTCTTTTTCACTTATATATCCCAAAGTCTTAAATAAAACATAAGCCATGCAAATTTAACGATAGAAAAAAAGGAACAGGTCATGATTAAGTAAGGTTCATCTCAATAATGTAAAGACATTTGATGACAGAAGTCTTTGAATATAATTTACACACTAGACCAAAGGACAAAAATCAAATGATTTCTCAATAGATTTTTTTTTAAAGATTTGATAAAAATTCCACATATATTTATGCTAAAAACCTTCAGAAAAAAATAGGAATAAAAAGGAGCTCCCTTATTTTAATAAAGGATCTATATCTGAAATGTACAGAAAATCATACTTAGTGGAAAAGATCAGAAATTACACAAAGAGTGTTGACTATTACAATTACTGGGTATCCTGGTAATGCTACATAAGACATATAATAATAATAACAACAGCAACAACAATAAGACTTTGTAAGAACTGAATAGAAGTGATAAAACTGCTATTATTTGCAAATTATATGCTCATCTCTGAGGAATGCCAATAAATCCAATGACAAAAAGTAAGATCTAACCAGAGTTCAGCAAGGGGACTGGATACAAGCTTAATCTACATAAATCAGTAGCATATCTGCAGACCTTTAAAAATTATCTAGAAAAGAGAAAATAAGATATTATTCACAGTAGTAACAAAATTCATAACATATTTAGGAAATAAGCTAATAAAGAATGCACATACTTCTAAGGACATAAAACTACTAAATTTTTTAAAGTTTGTTTAAAAGATAGCAAAATGATGAATAAATGGAGAGCTCTATTTTCCTGAAATTAATCTATATAATCAATGCAATCTAATTAAAATGTTAGCTAAATTTTTCGAGAAATTTGAAAAGTAATTTCAAAATTTATTTGGAAAAATAAGTATGCCAACTAGCAAAAATCGATTTAAAAAATACAGTACACCACATCACTAGTCATTAGGTAAAGGAAATCAAAACCGTAATAAGATGCCATTTCACACTCATTAGGATGACTATCACTAAAAAAAAAGAAAAGAAAAGAAAAAGAAAACAGTGTTGCCAAAGAACCCTATGCATGATGGGAATGTAAAATGGCGCAGCTGCTGTGAAAACATTTTGGCATTTCTTCAAAAGTTAAAGATAAGAGTTCTGGTCAAGATAGCAGGGGAAATACGGGAGTAGCGGCAGCTGTCCCTGTGTTTCTGCCTTTTCTACTCCTGTCTCATTCTTCATCTTTTCACGTTTGAAATTTACGATATTAAATTATTAGTTTCAATGTCAGTCAAAATGCATGACACCAGAAATAACATTCATATTCTTTGTCTTTGACATTATATATCCACACACATTCTCATCTTAAATATTTGCTGAGATTTATTCCATTAGTATAATCATTCTTCATGGAAGAAGTTTCAAGATATACTGAACTTCATTTATCTGTTTACTGCAGTTGTGTCCTGAATCTATTGCTCTTTAGAAATTAAAAAGAACTGGTGGGTTGTAAGGAAGCACATATGAAGCTTAAGTAAAGATACAGGAAAGAGAGACTTGAAATGCTCATTAATTGAATTAATAATTGAAATAAAATTAATATACTCTGTAAAAGGTTATTCAATGGATTGGAAAATTTAATTATGGTGATCTCATTAAATAAAATGTCATAAACAAAACAAAAATGTTAAAGGTAGGATTATCATATGATCTAACAATTTCACTTCTAGGTATATACCTGAGTACTGGAAGTAGGGACTTTAATTATATTTCTATTTGTATACCTATGTTCACAGCAGCATTGTTCACAATAGCCAAAAAGAGGAAACAACCCAACTCTAAAACAGATAAATGACTAAACAAAATAACTGTAAAATAAGACTGAAAGACAGTAAAGACCCGAATATTTTGGGAGATATAGCAACATACCATTCTCCTGAACGTTAAAGTTCAATATTGCAAAGATGTCAAATTTTGCCAAGTAAATCTATAAATTCATTGCAATTCAAATTAAATTAATGCTGTTTATAGACACACACATGTACATGTATTTACACATTATACATTCCTTCATTTCTAATGAGGTGGCTGTGTTGAGATAGTAAAGGGGAAAGGATACTCTTGTTCAGTCTACCATTTTAATTCAATCTGTGAAAACCCCGTCTTAGTTTTGAGTGGAAGGAATCAAAAAGAAAGAAAGAAACAAGGAAACACTTGCCCAAGCCTGACTGGATGAGTAGAATCCAAGTATCTTTTCTCTGGAAAAAGAAGTCTCCTTTATTGCCTACATATGTCCTGATCACGCCAAAGGAGGTAGATCCCTTATTGATTCCACAAATACCCTTCGAGTCTGTGGAGACAGACCTCAGCCTCCTTCTCTGAGGCTGCTCTAAACAGAGTGAAGGTGACAAGAAATGGGACGGTGACTCTGCTAAGTTTACGAGAAGGCAGGTAGGGACCTCTTTCCAGATGTCTAAGTGGTAGAAAGGCCATTCTCACACCTGGAGGGGCCTGAACTCCCCTGCAGTCCTGGTAAATGGTAAAATGGCCTGGTAAACAGAATTTCAGCAGCAAGAGAAGCCCTGTCCTGAGAGGAATCACACTGTGCTGAATGACTGCTCTCACCCCAAGCAAAATTAGAAAGAAGAGGAAACTCAACTTCACTCTATCTCCCAGTACCCTTTCTCCTTCTTGTTCTTGGTCTTTCTCTTCTGTGTCCTTTTCACACTCATTCATTCAACAAAGACTCAGTGAGCGCTGCCTTTGTGCCAGGCACTATGTCAGGCATCCAAGGCTCTGAGGAAAGCAAGAATTTAGGCATCAACTGAAGGACTGGAGGTATAACATGCTTCTTCTACCAACTTCTTTCAGGAGGATTTGTGTTTTAAGGGACCTCAGAAAGAAGGCAATACTTAACCCAAAGGTTATCACTTCTATTATAGAGAATTTTTAGACATTGCTACTTATTGAGAAAGAGGAAATACTTTGACTAACAAAAATCTTTCCATTATTCTTCAAATCAACAATAGCTAGCATTGCAGTTTGAAATATGCCTCTAAAGGATATTTTCTCACTTCACTGTGTAGAGCAGTGATTTCCACAGTGGGATGTGGAATAATCTATGTGGTACACATAGGAATATGGGAACTTCTGACCCTTTAAAATTATCTTCTCCTATAAATTTCCTATTTTCTGTATAAGCTTTATAACATATATATCAGTAAAATGTACCTGTATAGAATTTATGAATAAATACATAAGCAAAAACTGGGCTGTATGCTGCAAAATGTTTTACTGATAGGAAGGTATGATGAAAATTTTTGGAAACCCCTGATATAACAAGCAGTCCAGGGTGTTGTGCCTAAAACCAGTCTTGGTAGCCACAGTCTTGGCAAGTACCTGGGACATCAGGATCTGTGTCCCCAAAACAAGATCCAGCTCAGTTAACTCTGGGTCATTTCATCCTAATCAGAGAGAAATTCATTCCCTAGACAGAGGCAAACTCATATAGAACAATGAATGGAAATGAGGGGGTCAGACCCAGAGACTGGAGGGAGAGTTGCCTCTTCTGGGTCACTGGCTCATTCATGGGCAACATCCCAGGATCTAAATATAGAAGAACCATCTGCAGTTTGCCTCCTGGAGCAAGGGCTTGGATGAGCCCCAGGACAGGCCCTCAGACTGGTGGCCATGATGACGGCACTGGCCTCTGCAGGTGACCTCAGCAGATAATGGCTAGGAGTCAAAGCAGAGATGTTTCCAAAGCCGGGGTCCTCACAGTAAAATAAGGACTAAGCAGGGGCCTTAGCTCCTTAACCAGAGACCTGGCTCTTGCCTATTGATTCAGAGACTGGAAGCCATGTGGGGAAAGGAAAGGGAAAGGCTGGAAAAGGAGTTCAGAAATCAGAGGGAATCTCCTTTCTCAAGCATTTCTTCAGGACTAAGTGACTGCTCGCCATCATTTTTCATTTCTTATCTATGATTTTTCTTTTGGGTTCTCTGAGCCTGACACATATAAGGTATTTAAAAATACTACAGAAGAGGAAAAAAGGAGAGTCTATCAAGGCACACCCTTGATCTGGGGTCAGAGGAGAATTTGATTTCTGTTCAGTTTCCCAAGCTGGAGACTGTTAATCAGGAACAAAGGGATGGGCCTGGCTGAGTCCTGGGAGCATTTTGGGGGGTCTTCTTTGTGAAAATCCAAGAGGAAAGGGGGAAACCCAAGGGGAAGAAATTATACCCTCCATCTCCCTTTCTTGAAAGAAAGGGAAAAAGTGGGAGAGAAAACAGAAAGAACAGGAGTTTCCCAAAAGGATTTTTAAAACAGATGTTTACATAAATTGATGTTAATTGCTATCGATTTAGATGAATAGTATATCTTTTCTCATTCTCTCCTTCCCTTTATTCTTCAAGAAAAGAAATGAAACATCTCTGGTCAAAATGGGCAGTGAGCTCATGCTTGATAACTTCCTCTATTCCAAACACATTGCAACGAAGAAAAAAGTGAAAACAAAAAATTGCATAACAAGGCTCAAATGAGAGATATGCATCTCTATTTATCAGAAACAGGACACAAATAAAAACGTGAGCCTGAATGGATCCTAAGCTTGCTGTGCTCTGGGCCCAGGGACAGGGAATGGAGGCTGGGAGTTCAGCTCCTAGGCACACAGAAGCTTAAAACATTTCACATGAAGCAGGGGAATGGAGCCAAGAGTTTTTGCCACCCTGCTCCCCTCCCAGATGGAAAAAGGAGTCTATAAACTATGATTCACATATGCTGCCCAAGGGTACATTTCTTTGTAAGCTTCAGCTCAGAGACATAGGAGGCCAGAGACAATCTCCTATTAGGTCCTGGGATCTGTGACAACCCACCATTCCATGTGGGAGAACTCTGAGTAACTATTTATAAGACCTAGTTCTAGAAGAGGGACCAAGGAAGTTGAGAGGAGGTAAATGCAAACTAGAAGAGAAGGGTGAGAAGAGAGAACAAGAGAAAGAAAAGTGAAAGAGATTAAGCCTTCCACTCACAATATTTTGTTTACAGAAAACTTGATAAATTTATGTATAGATATCTTACAGCTTCTTTGGTATTGTGAATGAGACTTTTTCTAATTATGCTTCTGATTGACTATTGTTTCATGTAAAAATGTTACTGATTTTGTATGTTGATTTGGTATCCAGTAAACATGCTAAAGTTTTTATTAGCTCTAATAATTTGTAAATTCTCTTGGATTTTTGATGTAGACCATTATATCACCCAGAAATAAAAAGAAGTTTATATATTTCTTTCCAATCCTTTACTTCCTACTTCTTTTTCTTGGTTTATTGCATTGGCTATAGAATCAGTGATAGTTGTTTTTGTCTTATTCCTATCTTTAATAGGAATACTTCTACAATCTCAACATTAACCATATTGTTTGCTGTGGGTCTTTTAGAAGTGTCCTTGATCAGATTAAGAAAATCCTTGTGTTTTATCTAATAATAATCTACTAAGAAGTTTTCTTTTAATCTTGAAAGTGATCTATATTGCATCTATTTGAGAGCCTGGCAGAGCCACAAAAATAGATGGAGCCTGGCTGGGTTCCTGAGTGGCTACTTGGAAGTGAGCTGCCCAACAGCATAACCCAACCCCATCAAGACACGTTTTAAGCCACTGAGATAGATATGAGGGTCCTTATAGTGGCTAGTGTTAGAGTGGCTAGATAGCTCTAATGTATGGTCCAAGTTGGAATCCAGCCCAAGAAGCCAAAGAGGTGAGGTTTTCTGAGCATTTGAGGCAAGAGTAAGTGAAAGTAATTCTTGTAAATTACTCAGAGTCACTCCAATGCACAGAACGGCCTTTTGCCCAAAAATAATATTTAAAACCATGTTGGTTTTTGTACCATGTGTATAAACTAATTTCACAACTGGTGAGTTAGAGTTCTGCATTACAATACAGATGAAAATCATATCTGAAGTTAGAGAATTGTCAATGTAATCCAACAGGTAATTATTTGCAAAGATTGAGGGGTGGAATATTAATATATTCAGTATTTAGACACTTCCTGAAACAGCCAAAGATTATTTTTTATATGAATGCTGATCATAGATTTGTTGTTAGAATCAATGCTCCTATTTTATATACTTACTGGATACAATTATGCTAGGTTAGAAATCTTTTCTCAAGTAGGCTATAAAGTAAAAGCAACCATTTCTTAAAATAGCGAAGAATGCATATAAAAGATACTTTTGAGTGCTGGATATGGAATATTATAAAAATCATAATTATATAGAAATAAATTAATTTCTAAAAAAGGAAACTGAATAAATATTAGAAGTGTTTGTGTTATATGAAATTAGAGCAAATGTTTAGGTACAAATTCACTCTGATATTTCTCAACATTGACATTATGTTGAAAGCAATTTGTTGATGTTTCAGTAAGAATCCAAATATCAAATTGCTTAACTGTTTGTGCAGTAATTTTTAAACAAAAACGCATTTGTTAGCATTTGTTACTTTTTTATGAACCTGTAGACTCAGTGGAGCCCCCTTCAGGAAGGCCTTGGATGAGCAATTTGGCTGTCATAGGATTTTAGAGCCAGAAATGACAGCAAATTATTTTTGGAGGATAAAGCTTTGATTGAATGCAGGGTAGATGTATTGGGAAAACATTAGTCCTTTTCTCCTGAGTAGGAAAAAAAACTGTTCTCCTCTTATGTTTCTTCTTTACTCACACTACTACCACACTCACAATATTTCTGACACCAGATGTGTGTGTGTGGAGAGGGAGGCGTTTCTTCCACCAAACAATTCTCTGTGCCACCAGTTGGGTGTCCTACAATTTCATTCAATTCTGACACTACCTACCTGGTGATAGCTCAGATTCCACAGGTTAAGGGCTCAGTATCCTAAGAATGCCTCTGCTCCCCACTTCAGTTGCCAATCGCAAGTCCAGGTTGTCATCTGAGCTTCTAATGGACAAGCTATAAATTAGAGGTTCCCAAGATCCCCTCATCAGGTATAATTAATTTGTTAGAGTAGCTCACAGAACTCAGAGAAACGTTACTTATGCTTACCAGTTTATTAAAGGATATGATAAAGGATACAGATGACAACCAGATGAAGAGATTCACAGAGCGAAGTCTGGAAGGGTCTAAAGGCAGGAGCTTCTGTCCCTGTGGAGTTGGGGGTGCATCACTTTCCAGGATCTGGATGTTTTCACCAACCTGAAAGCTCTCCAAACTTCATACTATAGGGATTAGGTATTTTTATGGAGGTTTCATCATATAGGCATGATCAATTATTAATTTCATCTCCAGCCCCTCTCCCTTCTTTAGAGAATTGCAGGGGGCCAGGAGGATGAAGGACTGAAAGTCCCAAGTTTTTAATTATGGCTTGGTCTTTCTGGTCACCAGCCCCCACCCAGGAATTAACCCAGAGTCACCTCATGAGAACCAAAGATACTCCTAATGCTCTTATCACTTAGGAATTTACAAGGGTTTTAGGAGCTCTGTGTCAGGAACCAGAGACAAAGACCAATATGATGTATTATATATATATATACATATATATTATATTTTTTGCCTCTTATAAATTTATTTATTTTTCTCTTATCTCACAATAGATGATACAGGGAAGAAACTAGAGGTATTAATAAGGCTAGTTTCAAAGATTTACAAAGATTTAGAGAGCATGAAGACCTGGAACAATAGCCGTGCAATTGTAGAATAACAGAGGAAAGAAATATATTGGCAAAAAAAGGTATAGACAGGAAGTGATGGCTGTATAGAGGTAAAGAAGGAGAAAAAAATATTAAAGTCTTAAACCAGGGACAAGGACAGAAGCCTGACAGTAGTGTTGGGAGGAGCTGATGGAGGAGGAAGGAAGGTGATGATGACAGGCTGCTATGCTCATAAAGGCTAGGATAGCAGAGAGGTCATTCTTGGTTGGGAAGCTATGTTTCCACTGGTGTAGAAGGAGAAACATGAGCAATATGTCTATAGAACGAAGAAACACCTAGGCCAGCCTGAGAGGAGCTTCCTGGAGACAACTGTGGTATTTAAGAAAGAGCACAGCAAATGGAATCAAGCATATCTGTTTCTGAATCCCAGCTCTGCTTTTGTGAGCTGTGTGATCTTGGACAATTTACTTAACCTTCTGGGCTTCAGTTTCCTCGTCTATAAACTGAGATAAACAATAGGTTGTTAAACAGAAGTAATTCTTTTTTGTTGATTCTTTAAGATTATTTCCCAAACTCATCTTGAGCCATTCCTGGGATCACAAGGGAAATCATTTCTTAGTCCGCTCTCCTTGGGCCCATCTGTAAAACAAGGATAATATTGTTTACATCTGTGGTTCTTCAATGTTACCTATGCATCAAAACCAACTAGGGAATATTCTTAAAATACAGATTTCTGAGCCTTCATCCAAGAACTTCTGATACAGTACTTCTGGGCTAGAATTCATCAATATCTTTCCAACTGAGAACCACTAATCTGTATCACAAGGTGCAGAGGCAATTGAACAAGACAGTAGTTACCCACATAGCACAGTTTCTGGCACATGGTGCTCACCTAATAAGTGGTGCTGTTAGAGATGGTGAGATGGTAATGGGGTGAGTAGTGGGAGTAGAATGGAGTCGTAGTGAGTGATGGTGATGGAGGGTGGACCGTGCTAGTGGAGGTGGTGAGTGGTGGAAGTGTTTGTGTTATATAAAATTATATAACTAATGGAAACCAGGTCCTTGGAGATCCCTAATTCAACAAGCATATTTAGACTTTCTCTGGTAGAGCGTGAGGAGACAGTGAATGAGAAGCTTCCAATGGGAACAAACATTCATTCTTGTTTCCATTAGGGATTTCTTCCTGGATCAAATCAAAGCAGAGGCAGCTCTTTGGAAATCAATGTCTCCTGTCCTCTGAGGTAAAAGAAATAAAACTGGAAGCACAAACTATAAAACTGTACTATGACTTGCAAAATAGATCAATTGTATGAAACTATGTCTTTTAACACAAACTAAATCAAAATATTTTAACACCAGCTCATATAGACTCATAGGCTCAATAATAAGAACACAGAGAAAATAATTTAACAGTAATTTCATATGAACTCGAGTTCCAGAGGCAAGACCACTGACTATTCCAGCAATTCACTTGGTTTACAAATTCTAATCAATCCGTGCTCAGATCTCACTAACTTCTCCCCTAAAACCACTGTATCACAAAAGCCCACTAACTTTCCCATTTTGAGCCGCTACTGAGATTATGTCAAGATGCTGCTGCCCCCTTCTCAGCATGTTTAATAAACCCAGTTTTGCATAATCACTAGGTCTCCCAGTGATCTTTGTAAGCGGCTTCAACAAGGAAGATAAGCACGCATGGCCCTTTGCTCTTAGAATGTTAGCTTGTTTTATTGAAACAGCCTGTCCAGTGTCTAGACTCAATGAATATAGAAAATGGGGACAAGCTTCAAAGGGGACTACATAGAGATTCTAAATATACATGTCTTCATTCCTCACCAACTCTCTATGAAGTTAAGTATCCTCCCCATTTTACATATGAGAAAACCAAGGCACAGGAATAAAAAACTTACCCAGGACTATACAATCTGATTTTAGAACCTGTACTCTTAACCACTATTCATTGCTGCCGCCTGAGATGCTGGATCTTTACTCCAGAAAATCTGGATGATCAAAAGTGGTTCGAGTAAGAAGTGGTGGTGTTAAAAACCACAGATAACAGAAAGAATCTAAGGCCTCAGATGAGACAGAGGAAGTAGAAGGTCACCTCCTATATTGATTTTCTAGAACTGCCATAAGAAACTTGTGGCTATGACAACAGACATTTATTATTTCACAGTTCTGGAGGTCTCAAATCAAAGTGTCAGCAGGTCCATGCTTCCTCTGAAGGCTCTAGAAGAAAATCCCTCCCTGCCTCTTGCAGCTTCTGATGGCTCCAAGTACTCCTGGGCTTATGGTAGCATCCCTTTACTCTCTACTCCTAACTTCACATGACCTTCTCTTATGTATCTGTGTCTCAAATCTCTCTCTCCTTTCTCTTGCAAGAATACTTGTCATTGGATTTAGGGCCCACCTTAAATCCAGGATGATCTCATCTTGAGATCCTTAATTGCAAAGACAATTTTTCCAAATAAGGTCAAATTCACAGGTGCCAGGGGTTAGAACATGAACAAATTTTGGGGGGTCCGCCATTCACTGTGAGATTAGGAGATGTAGTTCCCGTAATCTGTATAAACCTAGGTCTAAATGTACCCTGATCTCATCTTGAGAAGTCATTTTATTCTTTCTTGCAGAGTTCCTTAATTTTACCTACTAAGAAAAATTTCCAAGTTACCACCAGCTAAAAGCAAACAAACAAACAAATGCAAAGCCTTTATCTTTTCTAGAAAACCTTGAAACTTAACAGAGGCCAGCACATTGAAAGGAAACAACACATTTTTTCATTTTGAAAGCCCTTCTCCCCTTCCACCTGCCTGGGAATTCTCCATCAAACCCAATATCACTCTTCTAGGCTTCCTTTAAACCACCCTCTTATCCACCCCTACTTGCAACCCCACAGAGATACAGTTAGCTTTCTGTTGACCTTTACTAATTAGCTGTGTGACTTCAGGCTGCTTGCTTCAACTCTAAACTTGTTTCCTCCTAGGTATGTGGGTGTGAAGGGGAAGGCAGATAGTTTTGGGATGGGACATCCCTTGTAAAACTCTTAATCTTTTTAGTAAACCTAGTTAAGTTTTCTTCCTTTCTTAAGGAAAAAGGCCCTCTTCCTCAAATCCTGATAATTACCCCAAAATTGGTGACTCAGATCCTCTGGCTGTAGATAAGGGTCATCAACCCATTGTTAGCAGAAATGATATTAAGCCAGACAGGGCCCTTAGAGTCTGAGAGGGGAGGGGACATTAGGCCAAAGGGTTTTTTTTACTCTTTAAGAAATATATTAACCAAGCCTGTTTCCATTTACTCACTTAATAGGCAAATCAATAATAGAAATTAATAGATATATGATTTAAATAATAAGTTTGTATCTTCTTTTCCTTGTATAGGGACTGAAGCAGCATTTCGGTGAGATACCCAAGACCAGCATATATGGAAGAAAAGATGTCCTGTTCCTCAACATCCATGCCAATAAGAAGGGAGTTCATGACTCTTAGAAAAGATTCAGGCAGGAAAGTTAGGGGGTTTCGGGTCTACCTGCAAAGACACTGAGGTCATCCTATTGTAGAAGGGGTCCGCCCTAATCCACCCACAATTAAGCAAGCCAAAAGGCATTTTTTATAACTCGTACAAAAAAACAAGTAGGCAGAGAATTAGGTACCAGTTTAAGCCAGTCACTTGCACCTACACAATGAAGACCCCAATGACCTTCAACTCACCTGAGCCTCATTATATCATCATTATAATATAATGCATATGCCCAGAAGTTCATTAATATCAATGAATACCAATGAATTCTGGGAACAAATATGTGCAGAATGTAAAATGATGAATCACTCAGTCCTGTCAATCTTGGTCGTCAATCAAGGAAGCCCACTTCTCTAAGAAAAGTAACCACTCAAAGCAAATAGGGATAAAAATCCCAAAGGCTTTGTTACCAGGCATTTTGAGCCACACTTCTCTTGCTCAGGCCAGCTTCCACATCTGGAAGTGTACTTTCCCTTCTAATAAAACTTTTCTTTTCTACTATATTTCAGTGTCTTGCTCAATTCTTTGTTTGAGACATCAAGAACCTGGACAACACAACAGGAGAGGATCCCCACTCTCCGGTAACAGTTTGATCTTGAAGGTTTCTAAATTCTAGCCATGAGTTGTTGTTTAGCCTGGGAATCACCATCTCTGTTGCAAGACCTCACTTTCACTTTCATATTCAGGGAATTTTTCTTCTCTCCTCAGTCCAAGCCTAGTTTGTCCTATTCTCCTGCCTTGAAAGGGCTCTCTCCTCAGCTGATCTTACTCAACTTTTCAACCAAAAGTCTTTGCTACCTCCAGGCAGGACTCTTCACTTATTCCCGATCCCAGAGTTCTTCTCTCCCCTCTGAAGGAGATAGAGCAGAATTCTTTACTCTTTTTATTCAGCTCCTGTTTCCTCGCCAATAATTAACCTTTTTGTTATTTAATTAAGATATATAGAGGACTCCAGCATTCTTAACAAACTTCCACAAAAGCTCGGCTCCAAATAGTAACATTTGGAATTCATCACATTCCATTACCAGACAGGCAGTGAGTATGATGAGAAAGAACTTGCTGTAGGGTTTCTACACCTTCCTTGTTAGAGATGACAGATGGTTCCCAACCAAAAATAAATACCAGGCACACTTGATAAAAAAAAATGTATACACCAAACCAAAAAGAGATGGAGAGCAAATTGACAACTGTTACTACCATAGCTTGTAATTTGCATTCAAAGGCACTGGTTGTGTACACTCAGGTCACATCATCATGCCATACAAAATAAAATCTATAATTAATTGGAAAAAAGGCAGACAAACCTGTACATATTTGGTACTTTTTTCCACTCGACATTAATTTCAAACACCAGACTGTTTGAAACCAATCACTTGGTAACCCTGCTGCCTACAGGGTCATAGGCCAAAACATAGCCAGTTTGAGATCTTGAAGAACAAGTCAAGGGGCAAGGTGAGCACTGTGGATTTCACTGGATCGATTGCTTCAAATACTGTCATCCTATGACTACCTTCCTTACCTCCCTCATGGGCTGGCTTTGAAACTTCCTCAATGGCCTGTCATCTTGGTCTTCACCAGAGTGTTGGCAATGCTTTATTTTCCAAACGTTTTCAGAGGAACAACTGTGTCACTCCCACCCCAGCTGAAGGACTGTGAGCTGCAGAGCCAGCCCTAAGGGATCCTCCCAGCCCACTGCCACTCTGCTCAGAAGCTCGACTAGCAGGGTAACCTTAGGGACACCATAGGGCCAGTCTCCCCCAAAAGATTTTATCATTTGGGAGGGGGGAAGAGGGAAGGTAGATGGAGTAAAGGGTGTCAAATATGTGGTGACAGAAAGAAATCTAACTATGGGAAATGAACACAATGTAAATATATATATGCCTTACTGTTAAAGTATACAGCTAAAACTTATTGGATTTCGTTAACCAATGTCACCATAAAAAAAAATAAATATAAAAAAAAGATTTCATCAGTTGATAGGAAGCAGAAAAATATCAAATGGGGGGGGGGAAAATCAAGTGAGTTGTTCTGTTATAAGCCTGCCCTAGGGAGTTTCTACAAGCCATTATTTTGAGGCTAGAAACAATCTTTTTCCCAAGGGTGCCTAGTTTTCATGAATACTAAAAGGCCAAAAAAAAAAATACTCCATTTCAGAGCTTCTAATAACTCCTGAAGAGGCTGGAGTTCTCTCCAGTGGTGCAATTCCTCTGTATATGATAACAGATTATAACCTGATGGCAGAGAAGAGGGAGAGGGGTAAAATCTCAGAACTGATACAGGACAGGGAAAATTTCCCCAAGTTAGTGGGGGGAGAACAAGCCCTATACTGAGAGAAGAAGAGGTGTAGAAAGAATTCAACACACACACCAAAGTTCGAGTCAAAAGGAAAGTTTATTAGAAAAGGGATAACACTCCATAGACACAGTGTGGTCTCCTCTCAGAGACAGAGAGTAAGAGACAGAGTAAAGGCACTGAGAGGGACCTTGAGTGCTCAGGGAATTCAGTTTATATGTCATTCTTTAGTTCCCATTTCCTTTGATATGGACATACCGTGAGGAAGGGGAAGAGTATGTAGCATGAAAAGGCAAGAATATGTAGAGCGAAGGCCCTGCTGGCAGTTCCCAGCCTTTAATCCTCAGATTCCCCTTGGTTTCAGCCATAGAGAATGACTCTGTGGTTCCTGTTTCCCCTTCACAGGTGTGAGGAATGTACTGTTAGCATTCCCAGTAGAAATCTTCCTTTGTTCCGCAGGTGTCCTCTTGGCCTGGGTGCAGGGCTGATCAGCATATTGCAGTCTCTGATTGTGGCTTAACATTTTTAATTCTCTTGCCTCTTCCTTGCATTAGAACCACACTACTAGGAAGTAAAGATGTTAGTAGTCACCACC
>NW_006436289.1:4149782-4152596 GCF_000325575.1 Pteropus alecto | reverse complement strand
AGCCTTTGCTCTATTTAAACTATTTTAATTAAGGAAAAAATAAGCAAATTTCTGATCACAAAATATCTGATAAGTTTTCTCAGAGACACACAGGTCGAGGTGTTGAACATACACAGAGAAGGAGGAAGATGTAAAATCCAAGTCATGTCTAAACTGAAAATGAATGAAGAGAAAGAACTGGCCAGGAGAAGTGGTATGGATGGATGTTCCAGACAACTTGCTCAAAAGCCTGGGAGTGACAAAGAAAGTCGCCATATTCCACAACATTGAAAAGAAGTTCAATTTGACTAGAACAGAAAGGTTGAGGGTGATAGTGAGATGTGACTGGAAAAGGAGGCAGCAGCTAGGAGGTGGTTTATAGGTGCTTTAAGGAGACTAGGCATTCTCTCAAAGGTATCTGGATAGTCTTAAGCGGAAGAAGAGGAACAAAATGGAGATGGAGAACAAATGACATAATCAGATCTGCAATTTAGAATCATTTTTCTTAGAAGCAGTATCTTGACCTTGGGCTCTTTGTTATCTTTGACACACTCAGCACTACTGTCATGGAAATTGGCAAATAAATAAATAAAAAAATAAAAGAAACTTTTAAAAAAAATAAGCAAGAGGTAGGAGTTTAAGATGGGAGAAGCCCCTTAATATAGCTGAGTATTATTATGGGAAGTCAGCTGAAGGCCTGCAGGGTCCAAGGTTCCCTAGAATCTACCTCTGAAGGGATTCCCCTTCCTTCCTCCAATGCCAGAGAAAGGCCAAGCCATCAGCCTTCCCTGGAGAGAAACGGCAATGCTGAATGCAGACCAGGCTCCCTCTTCATTGCCCGTAGGCTGAGGCTATGTGAAACTTTTCACTGTTTTCCAGCCAATGAAACCCCACCAGACAAGATTGAGTCTGTGTGTATAAAAGATGACAAGAGTCACATTGTTCCATCACCAACATCCCAATTCCAGGGAACCAGCCTATCTCTCCTGCCCTCAGTCAGCACATGACCAGAGTGAGGCTACAGGGGATGTCTTAAGGCAGCAGTCTCCAACTTTTTGGCACCAGGGACTGGTGTTCCTATGAGATTCTAATGCCTAATGATCTAAGGTGGAGCCGAGGTGGTGATGCTAGTGATGAGGCGTGGTTCAAATACAGATGAAGCTTCACTCACTTGCCTACCACTCAACTCCTGCTGTGCAGCTGGGTTCCTAACAGGCTATGGACTGGTACCAGTCTGTGGCCCAGGGGTTGGGGACTCCTGCCCTAGGGTGTCCCTAGGGAGCAAGTTACCTAAAGATATATAATTGATGCCTTTCCTGCAGGGCCTGCCTGCAGCTTGCTCTGCCATCCTGGAAAGGCAGGGTCCTGCCTCTGAGCAAATGGCACACCCAAAGAGTGGGCTGGACAGACATGAAAGCCCCGCTAAAGTGAACCTCACTCTTTTAAGTCAGCCCCTGCACAACAGCTCATCCTCTGTAGTCACAGCCAATCTTCAGTCTCTCCCATTGACGTTCCAACAGAAATCAAGGCTCAGTTACAACAGGAAGACAGACACACATGACCCACACAAGAGACACACTTGGAGTACCTGGCTCAGGTGACCAGAGACACTGCACCACTGGGTCTCCTAGGACACCTACTATATAAGGCCACTCTGCCAAGATTGGGACACATCACAGATCTACCTGATACAAAGAAACAAACACAGGGAGGAAGCAGAAATGAGGAAAAAAAAATATTTTAAATGAAAAAACAGAACAAAATTCCAGAAAAAGAATTAAGCAAAAAGGAGGCAAATAATCTACCAGACGCACTGTTTATAAAGGTGCTCAATGAACTTAGGGGAAGAATAGATGATCTTAGTGAAAGTTTCAACAAAAAGATAGAAAACATAAAAGAGGAAATAGAAAATATAAAAAAGAACAAGTCAGAAATGAAGAATATAATAACTGAAATAAAGACTACATTTGATAGAATCGACAGCAGATTTGATGAAGCAGAGGATTGAATCAGCGAGTTGGAAGACAAAGTAGTAAAAATCACCCAATCAGAGCAGCAAAAAGAAAAAAGAATTTTTTTAAAAAAAAAATGAGGATAGGAGAGAAAAAAAATAGCATAGATGATAGAGGCTCTGTTCATCCCTCTGACGACCAAATCAAAGTTGTGACAGTAACAAGGAGCAGCAGCAAGGAAACATCACCTGGGATCTAGATGGACAAGCCATACAATTAGGGAGAAATACAAGAAAGCACCCTGCAATGGCAGAAGGTAGGACAGGGCGAGAATGCGAGGCTACCTGGGCTCGAGCAGCTGAGTGATGGGAGGCTGCAGCATCAGCAGCAGATTTCTCTTAAAAGAGCCGCGTCCATGAGTGGATTTTCCCGATAACGGACCTGCTCACTCTGAGCACCAGTGCCCATTCGGCTGTGCACAGGGCGCACCAGGGACTTACAGGAAGACATTGTCAGAATGAGGGCTCAGGTGAGACTCTCTCGGTACAGAAGCGCGGGAGATATCCATTGTTCCCTGTTGAGCCTTCCCTCCTCCCAGAGCGCGGAAACAGCGCTGTCATAGCTGTCAGGTCATCAAACTGGATAACAGAGGTCGCTCCGCCCAAAGGATTCCCTAAAACCCTGCTTCCCAACTCGCAGCCTCACCCAAGACACATCTGGTATAGCCTCATCGAGTCAGGTGCTCCTTGCTGAGCAGTGCCTAGACTCACACTGGAGGCAACTGGCCTTGGTTTCTGGTGTGGCCTTTTGAGGCAACTATAGGCACAGTTTCTGTGTATTGCTTGCTGAATCTTAACAGGTGGCCCCGGAGGGGTAGAGGCTT
>NW_006436289.1:4127160-4148299 GCF_000325575.1 Pteropus alecto | reverse complement strand
AATAAATAATATAATTTTTAAAAAATGAATATTTCCCAGGAACCTCTGGGAAAACATAATACATAACAGTATTCACATTATACAGGAAGGAGAAGAAAGAAAGCAAGGGATTGAAAATCTACTTGAAGAAACAATGACAGAAAACTTCCCTAACGTGGTGAAGGAAATAGACGTACAAGTCCAGGAAGTGCAGAGAGTTTCAAACAAGATGAACCCAAAGAGGCCCACACCAAGACACATCATAATTAAAATGTAAAGGTTAAAGATAGAGAATCTTAAAAACAGCATAAGAAAAAAGCAGTTGCTTATCTAAAAGGGAGCTCCCATAAGACTATCAGATGATTTCTCAACAGAAACACTGCAGGCCAAAGGGATTGGCAGGAAATATTCAAGTGATGAAAAACAAGGACTCACAATCTAGATTACTCTACTCAGCAAGGCTATCGTTTAGAATCAAAGGACAGACAAAAGCGCTTCTCAGACAAGAAGAAGCTAAAGGAATTAATCACCACCAAACCCATATTACTACAAATGTTAAAAGGACTTCTTTAATTAGAAAAAGAAATTTTAAATATGAGTAAGAAAATATCATAAGGAAAAAAATTCTCACCAACAAAGGCAAACACATAATAAAAGCTGTTAATCAACTAACAGTAAAGCTAGTACAAAGGTTCAAAGGCAAACGGAGTAAGATTATGTGTAATTACAAGAGTAATTAAGGAATACACAAAACACGGATACACACACACAAAAGTAGTAAGAAATAATGATAAAAACATGAACGTGGAGGGGGTGAGTAAAAACAGTAGTGATTTTAAAATGCGTTCGAACTTAAAGTAGACTGCTATAAACATAGCTCGGTATATATGAAGTACATGGTAACCATAAACCAAAAATCTACAAGAGATATACAAGAAAAGAAAGAAATCCAAACACAACACTACAGAAGTCATCAACATATAAGAGAAGAGAGCAAGAGAATAAGAAAGGAACAAATAAGGGCAAAAACAATCAGAAAACAATAAAATGTCAATAACTACATGATTATCAATAATTACTTTAAGTACAAATGGACTAAATGCTTCAATCAAAAGATGAATAGATAAAGACAATGTGGTATACATATACGGTGGAATATTACTCAGAATGAAATCTTACCATTTGCAACAACATGGATAGACCTAGAATGTGTTGTGCTAAGTGAAATAGGTTGGACAGAGAAGGAAGAATACTATATTATTTCACTTACATGTGGGACCTAAAAAAAATAAAATAAATGAACAAGCAAAATAAAACAAACAAATATTAGGGTTCGGGTTGTATTTCATATTAATTAGTAAAGCTATTTTAATTTTTAAACAGCTGTTACACCAGTTAAACCTAAAAATCTCAATGATTTAATACAATAACCATTTTTCTTGCTCAAATTCTAAATAGTAGCAAGAGAAAACTGATAGGAGCATTCTGCTTTTAGAGATGGTGGGGTCCCTGCATTCTTCAAAGTGACTTTGAACATAATCCTGGACACCAGCATTTAGCCTGCATCTGCGAGAAGAGAAAGTGGAGGCTTGAGAGGAAATTTTATGTCCCAAGCCTGGAAGTAGAGTACCTTACTTCTGCCCACAGTTACATGCCACACATGGCTTCAGGAAAGTCTAAGAAAGATACTCTAATGTTGTACCCCAGAGGAAGAGAAAATGATGTGTACACAGTGACCAGTCTCTGCCACCATGGCTTCTTAGCAACATCTGACTGCCTTCCCTGCTACCCCAACCTCGCCCTACCTGCCCCTTTCGACCCACTTAAATTGCCAAAGAGAGAAGAAGGAGACAGGGTAGAACCCTGGGGAACAATAACATTTAATCTGTGAGCCAAGTAGAAGAATCAAAAATGAAGAAGACTGAGAAAGGAAATCAAAGAACGAAAAGCAAAAACCAAGAGTGTGGAGACAGAAAGCAAAAGGAGTTCCAAAAGGGAAACAAGAACATTTACCCTATTTTCCTGCCTCATCAGATTGTGCTGAGAATTCAATGAGTTGGGAAAAGTGAAAGTGTTTTCAAAATGATAAACTGCTGTAGCCCTGTAAAAGACGACTTCCTATAATCTGTTTCTTGCCACAGTCAAAAGGCCAGCCTCATGTGACAGCCACTGAAACTACTAGATCCTAACTTACTCTCTCCCTTTCTGTATTCCTAGCAGATGGAGTAGCAAGAAAGATTGGATGACTAGTACCTAGGAACTGAAAAATGCTCCCATGACCCACAACCTCAGGCAGGGCTTCCAAAGTCAAGACATGCCCCTAGATGTCAAGAGGTCACGAGGGCTTAACCCAAGACCCAATGCGCCTGGACCCTCCAGGGAAATATCCACCCATTGTTAACACTGGACTGGGCCGGGCTTCACTTGTTCTTGAAGACGAGAAGGAGGAGAGAGAATATAAGAAATCTCTTATACAGGAGGGTGGGGTGGGAGGGTAGGAGGAGTGTTTCAAAAGCAGCTTTTCTAAATTTAATTATATGTCATTTTCTAATTGTACTTCATAATTGTGTAATTATCCCCAAGTATTTTTCTTTAAGTAATAGAACTCATAATTACATACTAATCGAATATGTAATCTCATCATTAGGATATGTAAATATGTAATAGTGTGAAGATAAGGTAATTAAAATTCCAGAGATGACTCTGCCATAAAAACCCATAACATGTTCCTGTCCCAGGATTCTCTGCTCCAACAGGCTTTGAAATTCTACCTGGACAGGAAAGATAAGCTCCAAGCCCATGAAATATGTAATTAGGTAGTATGTTCACCAGCAAACACAGGTCATCAGGCAATAGGATTGTCTCCCTCTCTCTCCACAATCCTACCCAAAAGACCCCCCTGGGATTTTCCACTTTCACTCCTCTTAATCAAGAAGAAACTCTAGAATTTCAGAATGGCTGAAAATGGGCTGTCTGATAATTCTCCCCGCCCCACTTTGCCGAGCTCAGAGAGGGGTGGATTGGCCATGACACCAGACCCAAGTAACGCACAAAAGGAAAAATATAAATCCCCCTGTATAAGTTGCATTAGCGCATAGGAATGCAGAACCAATGAGATCTGTACATGAGAAGAGATTTGTTATGGGAACTGGATTATGCAGTTACAGAGACTGAGAAAAGCCACAACCTGCTATCTGCAAGCCGGAAAACCAGAAAAGCTCATGGTGTAATTCAGTCTTGTGGGGAGCCACAAGTCTTCAGGCCAAGAGATTTGTTATGGGAACTGGATTATGCAGTTACGGAGACTGAGTTACGGAGACCTGCTATCTGCAAGGTGGAAAACCAGAAAAGCTCATGGTGTAATTCAGTCTGAGTCTGAAGGTCCGAGAATCAGGGCCAAAGTTATATTTCCTGCTCTGAGTTCAAAAGCCTGAGAACCAGGAGCACTGATGTCAGAGGCAGAAGAAGATGGATGTTTCAGCTCAAGCAGAGAGAGCAAATTTGCCCTTCCTCCACCTTTTTGTCTTATTCAGGCCCTCAGTGGATTAGATGATGTCCACCCACATTGGTGAGGGTGATCTTCTTTAGCCAGTCTACTGGTTTAAATGCTAATCTCTTCCAGAGACACACTCACAAACACACCCAGAAACAATGTTTTAGTAGTTATCTGGGCACCCTTAGCCCAGCCAAGTTGATACATGAAATTAACCATCACAACCCCATAGGCCCTAACTCCCTAACTGCTGTGATATCCAGGACCAGCCACAGATCAATATCTGAGGTTTCCTTCATGGGTAGAAGCTGCCTCTTTTCGGAAAACCTGCCAATCATGACAACATGGTGAGAGATTTCAGCCACCAGGATAACCCCAAGATGAAAGCAAAGAAAAGCCTCAGGCACAGATACCAGCTTCCTGTCCCTGGGCTAACTCCTGTCCAAAGTGAGGTGAAACTCATGGCCTCCCCTATAGGGTGGCAGGTATCCTCATGAGGTAAACTCAGGATTCTAAGAAAGCCTGGAAGAGAAGGGACATTTACCCCAGATGAGAAGAAGAATTTAAGGAGGGCTTCCTGGAAGAAGTGACATTTCAACTCAAGCCTGAAGGATGAGTGGTAGATGAACCTAATAAAAGAGTCAAAGTAGACAGAGTGTGAGGTAGGAGAGATAACATGTGCCATAGCTGGAAGGTGAGAGTGTGGCCAGTTCAATAGGGTGAAGACTGTGAAACGGAGCATCCGGAAGGACAACACTGGAGGGGAAAGAGCAGCTAGGATGAAAGCCTTGTAGTCGTCATCACAATTCGAACTCCCTTGAAGATGACATTTTTGACTGATTTGGAAGAAGTATAAGGCCAGAGAGAAGATGAACCAATTGATGGATTAACAGAGTGATGAGGAATGGAAGCTCCTGGATACCACAACAGGGCCTGAAGCAAAACTACAACCTAGACTTGACCAAGGCCATGGTGTTTAGTCGAAATTCTGATTCCCTAGTTTTAGAAGGCCAGGGCTGGGAAAGCAGAGGCTAAAACCCAAGATCAGTGTTCTCTCCATGCTGTGTGATCATCCTGGGCACATCGAAAGGTGCCCCCCTTGTCTATCCAACAATTTTTACTGCTCTAGTCACTTCATATCAACATACACACTCCAAACACCCCACTTCACACCACTAAAGGCCCTTCCTTGACCCCCAAGTCCTAGAGGAAGAACTTTCCAGTGGACTGACCCAAAGAGAATTTCTTAATATTGGATACACAGATCAGCTTTTTTCCCCACCACTGTATTTTTTTAAATGAGGATTTTAAGCAAGCAGCTTGGAGATTCAGTGTGTGGCCCTCAGAAATTTCAGAGGTACACGGGGATATAGCCTAGATGTGACAGGACAGACACTTTTCTGGGAAGTGGGTCATATACTTGCCTCCAGAGTTCAGGGCCTGAACTCTGCCTCTGGAGCAGGAGTGTTGAAGTGTAGCTTGATTGACAGAGAAGAAGAGGGAGAGTAGCTCCCTACAGGGAGCCCGGTGGAACCCCTCAGTGACAGCTTTGGTGTGGGAGGGAAGAGGAGGGGAGATTAATGTCAGAAATTGGAAGGAAGGTAAGTGGAGCCCCTACCTGAGTGTATTTTAAGCGTTTGCTCTATATACCAGTCAGATGAAGTTTGAATTGGGATTTCAATCAGTGTCCTCAGATGCTAGCAATCTGTGACAAGACCCCCTTCTAATCACTTAGCCTGAAAAATATGTGCTTTTTTTCCCCTCTGAGATGTCTTTGTATCAATGTGAAGAATTCAGCCCCTGTGCACACAGAAATCCCCATGGAGATGATGGCAGCCTGGTTCTACCATGATAGGCTGTGGGGTCGGGGAGGCATGGGAACAGGGGGTCCTCAGCACAGGTCTCTGTGCCACACCTGAGGGGATAATGGGGACCTTCTTCTTGACATTTTCTTGGGAGCTTGGAATCAACTACAGTCACTGAGGCCACCAATGCCAGCTCCTGGCCAGATGGCTTAAACCTCACCCGATTCGTTCAAAAAAGTAGCAGCTGCCTCTGCTTAGACATATTCTTTATGAAAATTTCTATAATTGGCTGCCTCAGAGACATACACAATGGGGCTTACATTAGCAACAATACAGCAGTGCATTAAGTTAAATTACATTTTAAAAGCCATTTATCTACCTCAGAAGTCTCTTCCACTAGATCTGAAAAGTGGGGCTGGACAGCTCCCAGCTGAGTCATTACCAGGGACTCTGGAGAAATCAGAGGAAGGGCGGGAACAAAGTGGGCAGAAGGAGTCACCGGCCACCTAGAAAGTTGAACTGCAATCCTTGAACACAACTTGGGTCCTGAGATTCTGTTGCCCTGCAGTGGTCTCTCTGCCTTGGGTTCTTTACCTCAGCACTCCTATATCAGAGGCCACAGGCATGGGAGATAGAGTATGGGTGCCACGGTCATGCGGATGTGAGTTCAAGTCCTGGCTTTGAGTTCAAGTCTCAGTTGTTGAGGGACCTAGAGAATTTTACTTTACCTCTTTGAACTTAATTTATTTCAGTAAAATAAAAATAGACATGCAAATTCACAGAACTTTGTTGTGAAGATTAAATCAGGTAGTGTCATTAAGTACCAGGCACAAAATAGGTATGCAATAATGCTCTTTTCCTGGCCTCCACTTGACATAGATATAATAAACCCTACCCTCAGGGCTCTTTCCTCCCCGGAGGAATTATTTCTATCTACTTAACTGGCTCATCTTCCTCCTACCCACACTAATAAGAAAGTAGCTAGTATTTATTGAGCAATTAATTACTAACAAGGAATCCACAGATAGTGAATGATAAGTTTGGCGGGAGGGGAATGTGGTCAGAGAATAATGTTTGGGAGTTTCATAATAAAGCCAGTTGTCATCTAGCTGATGATAAGATATAAGGGCAGGGAGGGGATGAGTGAGATTACTGAATCCAAGAGATCAAAAATTCTAGAAGCCATGCGCTAACCTGTATTCCATACTCTCTATTTCTAAAAGTTTAGAGAAAAATGGAGAGAGAAGACATGCATATATGAGTCAAGTGTAGCCACATGATTCTGAGGTTATGATTAGCTGGGGGAAAACCATGGAGGGCTGTGTGGAACAGATGCTAGTTAAGATGGGCATTAGAGAATACATGGGCAATATTTGGCAATGCAAAGATTAGAAGAAACGAATTTGAGAACATATCATGATGACTCAATGATTACAAAGGTCTTCTAACTTGGTTCTGGTTCTCCCCAGAAACTGAATATAGAATTAGAAATGTGGATTTTAATCCCAGTTATTCTGCTTAAAAGTTGGTGACATTAGGCATATCACAACACTTTTGAGCCTTAGTTTTCTTAATTGCAAAATATGGATGAGAAAAATTTTCAGTTAAAAGATTAAATGAGAAAGTGATTTGTAAACAGTATAGATCAATGATTCCCAGACCTACCTGAATATTAGAATTACCTCAAGTGAATGTTAAAAGTATAGATTTCTGGAGGGACACAGCTGTGACCTGAAGGACAGAGCACCGAAATTGTTTTCTGACCCCTCTTTCCTCCCACGCTTGAATCTACTGCCAGTGCCCCATTTGCTGAACCTAACCAGAAGCTGGCCAGCAAGGGAGCTGGGTGATGCAGCCTGTGGGATTCCTTCTCCTGGCACATACAGAGAACAATTAGCACTCCCCAACCTCAAAAATTTCTAGTGGCTTTCCACCACTTACCAAATAAAGCCTAATCTCCCTAGATGACCACTCGAGTCCCTTCACAATCTACACCATCTTTCCAGACTTATCGTCTCTCACTACTCACATTCTCGAGCCTGAATGACACTACTTCTCCCACTGCGTCTCCTCATGCCATTCCACCTGCTGAAATGTTCTCCCCAGCCCCACCTCTGTTTTAGGAGATCCTACTCAGCCTCAGTTCAAGGTCTGTCTTAAGCTCTGTCTCCTTCATGACAGCATCTCTGATCACCTCCAACTGGAGAATTCTTCTTTCCTTCTGCTACCACAAATTTCATTTGTACCCCTTGTGTGATTCATCACACACCATCTCACACCGTCCTCACCATTTCTTGTGGTGAAGTTATCTATGTCCATGTAATACTTCTCCTGTTAGAGTGAAAGCTCCTGGAGGGTGGAAACCATTTCTTATATGTCTTTCTATTCCCCGGTTCCCAATATTGTTCTGCTCAAGATGCCTCTCCTTTCTTCCCCCAGCTCACAGCCCTTTTTGCCTCCTTTGAGATCTAGATCAAATGCCAACTCCTCCATCTCCTCTAGGCAGAGCCAATTTATCTCTTTCTCCTCCCGTGGGACTGTACAATGTATAACTGCCCCCTAGCCCACCCAGGGAGGCAGCGTCAGAGCTCACACTCTCCAACCTGTCTGCCTGGGTTCACAAACTGAAACTCTAATACTCAAAAGCTGTGTAACATTGAGAAATTTAACCTCTCTATGCTGTTTCTTCATGATACTTATGGTAGCAAATGAGTTAATATATGCAAAGCACTTAGCACAGTGTTGGGCAAATACACTAAGTGTTAAATAAATGTTAGCTATTAATATTGTTACTTGATTCTACACTCCTTAAAGGCAGGACCCGTGTCTTGATCTTTGTTTCCCTAGTGTCTACACAATGCTCAATATAGAATAAGTGTTCAATATATCTTTATAAATTGCATGGAAAAATAAGATTTAGTATTCAATAAATATTGGTTGGTTTGTTGATTGATTGGACAAATGGATAGATATATGGGTGGTCAGACAGTAGGTACTTTGTTGCTAATTGGTTGTGTGAATAAGAGAATCAGTAGGTATTCAATATATGTTGACTGGTTAATTCATTGCTTAAAACAAATGAGTGAATGAGGAAATTAATGAACAATAATAGGTATTTAATAAAAAGGTTAGTTGTTAGCATGGTTGAGTTGACAAACAGATTTTCCACAAATAAGCATATGTTCCATAAATGTTGAATGGTTGAGTGAATGAGCAAATATCTCTAATATGTAACAATAGCCTGGAGCCAAAACCAGAGAGGACACAGCTAGAGCATTGATTGGTGAGGAGAGGGTGACAGATCCTGCCCCCCAGTAACTGCTTCAGAGACTGTTCCCTTATCCCTGCCATTTCTGAAGCTCTTCCTCCACTCAGCAGCTGCTTCTGCATATTGCCTGGGGCTGCCTCATGGAGATTTGGGAACCTGGGGGTGAAGAGAAGGCTGGAGATAGGCCAGCCCCACCCTATTCTCTCCATTCAGCTTTGGATCAGTTGGACAAGTGTGTCTGGGCCCCTGTAGCCTTACCGCTGGCCTCCATGGAGGGAGCCTGCACCTCAGACCATATTAGGAGCAAATGCTGTATTACCTTACTCCTCAGGGGCAGGCACGTGCTAATTAGTTCACACATACTTGGCCCCATTTCTTGGCTCTGCTTTTCCCCTGAGGCAGTCCCAGCAACACACATTTCTAGTTAATGAATTATTTTCTAACATGTCTGGAAACACATGAACTCAAAATCTTACACATGTTGGAGAATTTTGCCATTTCCATTTAATATGCCATTCATTTGGTGGCTAATTAAATGTGCAATAATGGGTTCTAATTTCCATCTTAAATGACTTCCTAAGAGCAGCAGAAATGGAGATGCAGGGTGTAATTTTCTGGAAGAGCCCTTTTTTTCCTCTAAAGATTTTTAGCACATAGAAGGAAGAATTGAGTAAAATAAAGCTGGTTTCGCTCCTGCTCCACATGTGAGTCTGTCTGCAATTATCCCCCTTGGGAAAAGAAACAAGATCCTGCAACACTACAGCAAACCCCACCCCCAAAACCCTGGGGCAGCCTGGGGGCTGCTGTCTGACAGTCTGAACTTGGCAATGAGGGCAGAGGTTGGGCAGCAACGGGAGCTGGTGGTGTGATGGGGAGGAGGCATCTCTGCAGACCCCACAGAACTCACATTTGTGCAGAGGCCACAGATTTAAGCATGAAAAGCCTTCTTCCTCCTCTCCGTCTTTCCCACACTGTACATGTACACACACGAGCAAGAGATTTGCTTTCTAACTATAGAAGCACAAGCCTGAGCCAGCTGCAGGGAGGCAGCTAGGAAGCAGAAGGAAAGCGAAGGGGGCCACGCCACACAAGGAATGAAAAGCACCAGATGTGAAACACCAGCTCCTGAGGAAGCCCCACAGACTCTGAAGTCAGATACACCTGGGTTCAAATTCAAGCTCCACCACTTGCTATGAGAATACAGTTCAGTTCCTTAGCCTCTCTTAGCCTTCATTTCCTCATCTGTAAGATGACAGTAGTCAAATTCAACTCGGAAGATGATTGTAACAGTCAAAGAACAGACTGTGTGTAAAGGCCCTAGGACAGCCCTGGCACACAGTAGCAAGCTCTCAATAAGTAAGATTCCCTCTTGCCTTCTCTTCCTTGGTTGGCATTGAGAACCAGGCTTACCTGGGTCAACGTGCTGTTCCAGGGCCCAGGAGGCACCGCTCGCCCTTTGAGAGATATATCCCCTGATTCCTACTCACCCTACAGCATCATCTCTTAGACCAGCTTGCACTCTGTTTTTTCCTTACCTTTATTTCATCTCTAGGATGCCCCCTGCATTTCAGTGGGAATGAGTCCTTCAGCCTTTACTGAGGCAGGAATGAGACTGCAGGGGTCTGCAGAGCCGGTTCTTACTTTTGCTGTTTGCCGCATGGCCTGTGGTGAGTTCCCAGACTTCCTGGTCAGCCCTTGGAGGCATTCCTCCCCTCATAGAAGTTTCAGGGGCTAATGCCAGGGGCACCAGGCAGGGTTCTCCACTCCCACTGCCATGAATTTGGAAGGCCCAATGGAAGGGCTGTCACTGGCTGGTGCCTCCCAGGTCCTGGGGCTCTCCTCAGCTTGGCAGGGCCTCTAAGAGTGGGGAAGGGTGGCAAGAGGAGGCAGAGAGCCAGAAATCAGGCTGTCTCCCTGCTCCTCTGGCTGGTCTCCATTTAGGGCATCTGGAAAGGAGATAAGTGAATAACTATGAGGACGTACCCCCACGGTATTTAGGGATCTCAGACCAGGAAATGGACTGCATAATAGCTTAACTGGAAGCAGGCCTGGGGTAGAGGTGGGAGTGAAGACAAAAAAAAAAATTATCTGGTTGACTCAAAGCAGAAGCTCCACTAAAATAAAGTACATGTGGGTGAATATGTTCTGGGAGTTGGGGCAGCAGGGAGTCCTTTATGAGTTACCCAGCTATAGCGCCCCATTCAGTGACGTAAGGAGGGCAGCCAGTTCCTCAAGCCATTCAGGGTCTACTCAAAAGTCCTCCCATTTATTTATTCTTTCAAGCACTCACTCTTCACCTACCCAATGACACAACTAGTATTTCTGCATTGTCAACTTTACACAAAGCTAACTATTCATATGATAAACTCGTGGGTCTTAGAGGCAGGCAGGCAGACCTGGTCTGAGTCCCTATTCTGTCATTACTAGTTATATGACTTTGGCAAATTATTTGAGGTCTCTGGGCCTCAGTTTCTACATCTCTAGAATAGGATCGTTATAAAAACTAATTGAGAAAATACCTGCAAAGTGCTTAATATGATAGCCAGCACAGTTTTGCATTAACTAAAAAATTAGTCATTGCTGTTTTTATGAAGGTAATGTGCTAAGACCTTAAGATACTCAAGCATACGATTATCCCCTTGGACAATCAGCACATAAAATACATTTTATATAAAATTATGTCCACAAGGAAGAGAATGTTCTGTCCTTTTTGTTGCCTACATGATAGGGTTTCACGCATGATAAAAGCTCAGTAGCTATTTGATAAAGGAAGTTAAATTCCTTAGTGACCAAGGATAAACCATTAAAGTTGGCAATTTAAGCTTGGGCATTGACACAGGCCCAAATTTAAACTAGCCATAAAATCTAGGATTGGACATTCCCCAGAGGTTGCCTTTATGGTGTTTCATTTTGATTTTTCTTAAAGAAATAGGATATAAAGCATTATATGTAGGCTGCCAGGATTTAGTAATATGACATTCATCTCTTATCTTTTGTGCAATTCCAAATCCTTTCTGGGGGAATGCTGATCTGCAAAGCAATTCTAACTTTGAAGAGGAAAGGGAGAGGTCTTGAGGAGGAACCAGACAGAATTCATAAAACATAGGGTCTGAAAGAAGCTTGGAGGCTCCTCCTATAATCCAAGACCATGAGGACAGGAAGAGACTTTAGAGATCCCCTCGTCCTCCCCACTGACAGGTGAGAAAATAGGTCGAAGGGGGCTCTGTGACTTGCCCAAGGCCACTGGCTAGCTAGTGACAGGGCCGGGACGACCTGCAGTCTTCTGACTCCACTTCCATGATCTTTTGGTGACACTCAGTTATCATCTCTTCTGAAATATGAATTCATCAGAGGCAGGCAGATGACCGCTTTCCTTCCCAAGCAGGACAGAGGAATCCCAAGAGCATCACTTAGCAAGAAGGCCAAACACAACTGCTTATTAGAAGCCAACCAGTGGGGCATGTCCACCCTCAAACAGATCCCTGACAAAGCAGCAATTCTTCACTCCCCACAACCACCCTTCTCTATGCTGGCTCTTGAAGTGATGTTGTTAAGCATGTTTTCATCTGCAATTAAGCCAGCTGAACCCAGGCATTAATCCTACAGGCCATTAGAATTGCACCTGCTTTCAGTAATGAAAACAATCTGAGGGATATTTCAGTGAGACACAGTTCAGCTGCCACATTTAAAAAAGAAAAAGGAAGATGTCCACTGAGGGATAGCCCCAGGAGAGGGATAATGGCCACTGGGGCAAGGCTCTCCAAGGGGCCTCTCTTCCACTTCAAAGCAAACTCAGAGGAACCCACAGGGACCCCTTGCTGCCCCCTCTTCTAAGCCCCTACGCAGGAAGACACAGGTCAGCAATGTGCTGCAGCGAAAGTGAGGACTGCACTGGGGTCCTTGGGGACACGAAGGAAAGGAAGCCGAAGGACTTAGGGAGCTACCTGTGGACTGGCCCCATTTGGATCTAGTCCCTGCGCCCCCCTCCTCAGGGTCCTAATTCCCTCCTCCCACCCTTACAGTCTCCGCCCCCTTCTTCAAAGAGGGCTAGTTACTCTGCCTTGTTCTTTCTGATAACCACACAAAGTTTCAAGTAAGAATTAAGAGGCCTCCTTCACCATTTTCTATCTAGCGCCCAAATCCTAATATGTAGTAAATAAGTGTTAAATAACTGATCACTCTTAAGCATTAGCATTCATTTTCTTGACAACTTTATAGTTTAATTCTGTCATACCTATTCTTTGCTTAGGTATTTAGATGTTGGGTAGCTATGAGTACCACTTCACAGATGAGAAAACTGATGTTCAAATCAGTGAGGACTTGCCCAGGATTACCCAGCTGGTAGCTGGAAAAGCTAGGAATCCAGCAGATCTTTTGCCCTGTACTCTTTCAGCTACACGAGGTGCCTGCCCTCAGTTGTGAAGGCTCCACAGGTAACGACAGCATTTAAAATGGAACTCTCTCCCATACCTTGGGGCCATGCACCTTGTAGGAGCTCAGTAGCCAAGGCAACCAACTTAGAGATACTTGACCTTGCAATCCGTTCTTTCACAGGGGCCCTGGGTGGGAAGGGCGGTGATTGAAGCTGGTTGGTAGAGGTAGGGACAGCAGCATAGGTGATAGTGATAGGAAGCAGCAAGAAAAGAATAACAAATAAGGCGATTCCAGATCTGATAAGAGCTGCAAAGATTGTCACAAATGCAGACACTGAGGAGAAAAATGCAGGACAAAATGCATCAGTGGAATCAAGAATTAAGCTGTATCGCTCAGACTCTAAGTGCTCAGAGATTCAGGGAAAAGAGTAACTAGGAGAGATAAAGAAATCTGAGATGCTTCGTGGAAGTGGAGCCCTTCGTTGTGCCTTGAATGAAGGGTAGCATTTGGCTAGATGAAGGGCACAGGAGCTGGGTCTTCCAAATGCAAAATCCAAAACAAGAGAGATGGAAGCAAGGACACATTTATTGAGCAACTATTGTGTCAGGCACCATGCCAGATGCTGTCACATCCATAACAACTCATTCCACAGAAGACAGAATAAACACATTGTGGGAGAATGGGGATAGGAAAGAGATCAGACCACAGCAGAGGGCCCAAGTAGAAGAGAAGTGAATAAAGAATGAGAGGAAGGGTCAGAGGAGCTCAGGTTAAGCAGACCTTAAATGCCGGGCTAGAAAACCTCCCCTGATCTCTCCCATATGTTTGCTACAGCACTGTTTCATGATTGCTTCGCAATTTAAGCCAGGCCATGAGAGTAAAGACTATTTCATATATCACCAAAATGGTTCCCAGGCATAATGCATAAGAAGCACTGGGAGGGCTTATGTAGGTAGGGCCCCACTCCCAGAGTGTCCGATTCACTAGGTCTGGGGTTAGGCCTGAGAATTTATGTTTCTAACAAGTTCCCAATCTCCTCCTCCTCACAAGTCACAGTCCTCAGACATTCCCAGTCCTTTGGCATGTGCTGTCCCTTGTGCCTGGAAGAGGGCACTGACCCAGGCATGCCAGTGCTCATTCCTTGCCTGGCTAACTCTAGCATCCTTCGAGTCTTATCTTAAAGAATTCACATCATCAGAGGCCTTCCCTGACAACCTTAATCTGAATTTGGTTCTGGTTTATTTTCTCATAGTCCCCTGTCCTTTTCCTTTAGAGTTCATAATTACATAATTCTGTGTGCAATAACTATGTTTAATATTTCCTTGCCAGACTATACACTCCACGAGGGCAGGGGACATGTGTATTTCTTTGTCTTTGTATTCCTAGCTTGGGGGCATAAATATGAATAAGTTCCTGCCCTTAAGGAACTCAGTCTCATGGTGAAGACACATCCATGTTCTAATTGAACCAATAAGGCATCAAGGCTTTGAGATTTGACAAGGTGCTAGAGAAAGAACCAAGTTAGCCCAAGAGAGCCCCAGCTTCACAGAAACAGCATCTAAAGGATGAACTGAAGTCGGCCAGTATGCTGCTCAGTTGGTCCTGGGCCTGCTACTCCTACAACTCCTTCTAAGGGATAGCTGCCCACCCATGACCTGCTGAATGGGTACTCATGACCATGACTTTACCCCAGACTATCTTCTCTCTGCCACAGCTGATTGCATAATAACTGGCATCCAACAGAGGGCAACCACTCTGCTGGCTCTCCAGCAGGGTGTAGAGCAGAGCTGCTCAAACTTTTGGTCTCAGGACATGTCTACATGCTTAAAAATTACTAGAGACCACAGGAAACTTTTGTTTATGTGGCTTAGATCTATTAATATATACTAAATTTTCTAATTCTAAAAAATTAATTCATTTGAAAATAACAATAATAAACCCATTATATCCTAACAAACTTTTTTATGAAATTTAAACTGTCCAAAAGAAAACATTTTAGTGAGAAGAATGGCACTGTTTTACATTTTTGCAAGTCTCCCTAGTGTCTGGCTTAATAGAAGACAGATACTTGTATCTGCTTCTGCATGCAATCCGTTGTGACATGTTGTTTTGGGTGATATATATGCAGAAAATCTCACCTCACACAACTACGTGGTTGGAAAAGATGGGAGTATATTAATAGATTTTCAGATAATTGTGAAGACTCTTTTTTGATACTTCGTCAAAACTCAAGAAGTCTAGATTCTTAAAGGTTAGTTGCAGTATAGAGCCTGAAACCATATCAGTGAACTTCTCAGACTTTGTTACATTAAAGTCCCTTGGTCTATTAGTACTTTAACTGGATCTTTTATCCATGCATGATTATGTAACATCATGTCTTGGTCATTTGGAAAATACTGGTTTGCTGAATTATGTAGATATCTCAAATGGCATATTTTATTACACAATATGAAAAAAGCCACAGTCATTACTGTTGCCACCAATTAGAAAAGTCTTTTAAGTATTGGGTCAGTGAGGCCAGATGTCAAAACATCAGAAAATAAAAAGGCATGATTAAAACGAATAACAATTCACTTATTCCCCTCCCCCTGCCTCCAGCACAGTGCCTGGCACATAGCAGATGTTCAGTGCTGCTCACAGAAGAGACAAGAGGAGCGACACAAGAAAGCAGTGATGTCGCTGAGGTACCCGAGGCAAGGGGAGGGGAGGTGTTGATCAGATCATTTTCTTTTCCTGAAAGGTGGCAGAGAACAGGTCTGAGAAACAGGTAGCAGGAAAGAGGTGTTCTGAGGATAAAGGCTCTTTCAGAGCAGAAAGTGTTTTAAGAGAGGGGTGATTTTAGTGCTAACTCCCTCCCCACCAAGAAGAGAGAAATGGGACAGATGGGGAACCAAAGCCATGCGGCTTCTTTCACTACAGCGCTGGGCCGAGCCCCACTGGCACCTTCCCAGGGGTCTACACAGACCCATCGTTTCCTCCCATATTTGCCAACACCACCTTCCCCCTCTGTCTAATTCTGTGAAAACATGAAATGCCTGGGATTCTGGCAGATAACTGACTTATGGCCTACCCTTCCCTCAAGCCTGGGTTCCTTCCATCATTCCCTGGAGCTTGGCTGGCTACCTAGGCCCTGAATAAAAAAATTGCTTGCTTCCTTTCTTATGCTGGCACAAAAGAAAGTTTGGTCTCTTAGATGGATTTTCCCCCATTCTTCCCCACAAGGACCAGGCTCTGAAAGGAATTGTAAATTACTCTCCTCTTGGCTGAAGAGTGAGATCTTCATCAGTTCAAGCCCAGAATGTTGGGATCAATATTCTCCCAGAGATCCCTAATGACACATAATGGGGAAGAGGAAAGTGAACTCACTAGGCAGTTTAACGCTGATTGTTCTATCACCAGAAGTGTCCTTGACAATGGCAAAGTGCTTTTGCACATTTGCTTTCATCTTACATTCACAACCCTGCAACAGGAAGTAGAGTGTATTGTTACTACTTTATCTGCGTTGGAAACTAAAGCTCAAAGAGGTCAAACAACTCGTCCAAGGTCAGGAACTCCCATAGGAACATTTTGGCCTGGACTCTGCTGGGAGACACTGTGGCACCTGCTCCTTGGTTCAGGAAAAGAGATCAACCTCTTTTCTGCTCAGGAGGTGGGGGTAGGGCAAAGACACAGATTTTGAAACCTGAAAAAAAAATGTGTATTTAAACTGCGTCTCTCCCCACAACTGGTTGTGTAAATTTGGGCATATTCCTTAACCTCTCTGAACCTCAGTTTCCCCCATTTACATAAAAGAGAACGGACTACCCCCTCCCAGGGTTTTTGTAAAGATTCAGTGAACTAGTTTAGATAACACACCTGGCTCAGTGCCTGATACAAAGGAAATGTCCCAAAAGTTCTCATTCCCTTCCTGCTCCTCCGAGTAGGGTCAATGGTTGGGCCACATGGAAAGGGGTCACACACCCATTCCAAGAGCACTGGTCAGGTTGGGACCACTCCTTGCTCACTGACCAGCCTGAGCTGGGAAGGATCCCAGGGAGCTGATGGCTTGAGGTTTGTGGGCTATGAGTGAGGGATTCAAGATCTCTGGGCATGATGCATGATGCATAAGTACAGCATGCTGGAACCTGAGCAGAAGCCCTGGAGGGTCACTGGGCAATCACAAACTGTGTTCCCTTGGGTGTGCAGTGGCATCAGGTGTCACAGAGGCTGATGAGCTTCACAGTGGCGATCCCATGGGGTCAGGCAGCTTCCCTGCATGTCCCCGACTGCCCTTAATAGCCCTTTCACTCTCCACAAACTCATTAAATCCTTCCTTGATGATATTTTCATTCTCTGCTTATGAATGCCAGAGATGACAAACTCTATAAAATTGCTCCCAGCAGGAGATTCCTTCTGTTAATCCTGAAATAAACTCTTTCGAAGTTCAGGGAGTGGTGGCCACTCTGAGACCCAGTAAATGGATCAGCTGCAACCTCGACCATGACCTGATTCTAGAGAGTGCTGTTCCTGCCAGTCTGAGAGAACCTGCTGACATATCTGCATTTACTCAGTTGGCTCAGCTTAGTGTTCGGTTGTTAAGAAAATCCAGCCTGGCCTCTTGGGACTTTCCATTAATAGAATGGTTTGCAGTGTCTGCCCCCACCCTGCTGCTTCCTATCAGTTTAGCTGCTTTGCCAGTTCACTTTCATACCCGTCTCCTCTCTCGCTTTTCAACCTCTTACCTTCAGTGGAGGCTTAATGGGCTGCTTCCCTCTACTTACAAAGACCAATGCCAGAAAAGACTGGGTCTGAAGAGGATACAGGAGCCAGGACCTCAGCTCCTACCCAGCATCCCACCACTGGGATGTCCTACCCTCTCAGTGCCTTGGATCCTGCAATTAAAAGGGAAACAGTGGCTCCCTGGCTCACAGACTTCCTGTGACAATTTACTGCTCTCATGATACCTGATAGCGTCGTGACTCCAGACCATGGATGGCTCAAGCCCAGCTCCAGAGAATATATTTCAAACAGGTTCACATATATGTTAAGTTCCTCTCTTCACCTGCACGGCATATTGCACAATTTTTACTGAAACCCCATTCTTAGCATCATCAAAAGACACATTCTATGACTGGCACTGAGGGCATTGTTGGGAAAAAGAAGGGACAAATGCAACATTCATCCCCAATTAAAAGATATTTGACCACAGGGATCTAATGTGAATTCTAACCTTGAAGAGGCAAAAGAGAGCATAGTAATTAGGCATGCGAGTCCTAAAGCCAGACTTGTGGATTCAAATCCAAGCTCTACCACTTTCTAGCTGTGTGATATGGGGCAAGACGCTTAACCATTTTTTGCCTCAGTTTCCTCATCTGTAAAATTGAGATAATAATAGCAATCATTTCATAGGATTGCTGCAAAGACTTAAAGTTTTGGTACATGTAAAGTGCATAAAACAGTGCCTAGCACATAGTAGATGGTCAGTAAAAGTTGCTATTACCAGTCTCCTCTTGGTGGGCTTTTGTACTTTGTGGAAGCTGTGTGAGTGTACGCAGATAGGAGTTTCCAGATGGATGTGAGGTCTCTCAATACCTTGGCATTTTGCTTGGGTTCTTCCATGATGCCCACGAATCATAGATGAGACAAGTACCAAGATTATACAAATGACACATGCTATCTGTCTATAGGAAAAACCCAGTGTAGCCACCCCACCTGCCACTCCTGCCAGTTTTGAAATAAGCACCTCTCAAGACCCACAATGAAGAAGGGGGTATTAATGCAACCCTAATTGTCTAACTTTGGCCATGATGAGGGCCAACTGCTGTTCCCCAATGAATGACCAACACAAATAAATCACATAATGTCCTTTACTTTCAGGTTAGCAATTATCTCGTGTATCTTTGGTTCCCATATGTGGCTTGGGGTTTCTCAAATACTTTATTGAAATTTTGCTTAAAATATATTTTAATCTTTTAAACCATAATGAAAATGTATTATGTATTTAATTTGGGTACATGGAGAGCACCCACCCATTTACTTAGCATGCCGAAATAATTCGTTTTATATAAGCCCCTGGATCTAGTTTTTCCTTTTTAATTAGAGAGTGACTTGAGACTGTGGAGAGCAGCTTGCAAGCTGACAAGGTCCTTGCAATCTGTGAGGTCAACCAAGGGTTGCCTGCCTCAACAAACCCTCCTAAGCATGGGGAAGTAAAAACTGATAGGAGAACAATGCAGTGTTACTCCGGGACAGGGAGGTAAGCTCACAGTGGGGAGCAGATGGAACTATGAAAGATCATAGCAGGGTGTGGGTTGGGTGATTGTGCACAGGATGATCTTATCCTAGCCAGCAATTGTATGCTTTTGTATAAAGCAGCTTGCAAAAATAAACCTGCGCCATTGCTCTACCATCAGTGGACAGTGGACCTCCTGATCCCAGCTTTCTGTCTTCTTTCTTTTCTCAATCTCCCACCATTCCCACTCAGGTTTATTTTCCAGAGCTGTGCTGGACCTGGCAGGATTTACCACTCGCTGGATGTGGCATGAGACTAAAAGTCAAACTATGAACAATATATTGCCATTTGCAACAACTTAACTGTAAAAATTAGATTTATTGGTGCTATGCAATAATTACAGACTGAATATTTGTGTTCCTTCAAATATTAGGTTGAAGCCCTACCCCGCAATGTGATGGTGTTTAGAGATGAAGCCTTTGGGAAGTAGTTAGATTTAGATGAGATGATGTGGGTGGTCCTTATAAGAAAAGGAAAAGACACCAGAGCTTTCTCTCTCCGTCATGTGAGGACGCAGTGAGAAGGCGGTCATCTGCAAGCCAGGAGGAGAGGCCTCACCAGAAACCAAACCCTGCTAGACTTTGATCTTGAGACTCTCCAGCCTCCAGAAGTGTGAGAAAATTAATTTCCGTTGTTTTAGCCACCTAGTCTATAATATTTCGTTATGGTAGCCTGAGCTAGGACATATTTTAACCATCTCAATCATAATGAAAATGTGTTATATTCCCATTTTTGGTCTCCAGACCATTAATTTAGGATACAAAATTAACTCATTTTGATGCAGGCCTCTGACTGCAGGCCTTTTTAATTAAAGAGTGTTCTGAGACTAAAAGTCAAGCTGTGAAAAATCCACTGCTTTTAGCAGCTATTTAAGTGGACTTCTTAGTGCTATGCAACCCAAACCAAAATCTGGAAACAAAGTTGGTCCTGAACCTGCTATAACTGTAATTTGGTACATAGCCCCTGACTTCAACTTCCTATGCTCATCAAAAAAATATTTTCATTCACACTGATTTTATACTAAGTAGGAATCGCCAATTTGGAATTATAAAATAAATGCATATTAATAAAGCATTGCTTTCATCTTACATATTTAAGGGTTCCAGATAAAAGACTTCATCTTTAAAAGAAGTTTGAAACTCTAAACTAATGGCTATAATAGTGTGCCAGTGCCCCTCAGAGCCCACATGCAGGCCTCTCCCAGAATAATCTCTCCATTATACACTCATATACTCTCATTACATATGACTGCGATGCTCTCCTGCTTTAAAGCTTTCAGTGGCTCCTCCCCACCTATCATAAGACAAGGTGAGGACTCCTTGGCTTCGCTCCCACATATTCACTGGCATCAGACCCTATTCTAGGTCCACATACATAGAACTACTTGCTATTTTTCAGGAAATGTCAAGTATTTCATGCTATTTCTTTGGCTAAAATACCCTCATTCTCTTTTCCCCTACCAGCTCCAACCCCTCCTCTGCCCCAACTCAGTTCTGACATTCATCAGTCAGGGCCCAACTCAAGTAGAATCTCCTTAACCAGCCCCATGCTCTACTCGTGCTCCTGTAGCACTTTATAACGGACCCCAAAATGTTTGGCATATGTCTCTAAGTTCCTCATATGATTGGGAACTCCATTGTAATAATGATATATTTATCTCTACATTCTGGCACACAACAGGAGTTCAATTACGTAAAAAGAAAGGAGGGTAGGGAGCAGGGAGAGAAGGAAAAGGAAGAGGCAAGAAGGAAAGATAGATGGGAGAGAAAAAGGGATGGTCAGAAGCCAGCAGGAGAGATTCGGCAGGACAAAGTCTTCCATGGTGACTGTTCTGACAAGCTGGGCACAAAACTAAACATGGCCTCTCATGCCATGCCTTCCCACCTCCTAAAAGCATTGAAAAAGCCCTTCCAGATTAAGCTATGTTCTGGACTTCCTACGTAACTACT
>NW_006436289.1:4103106-4127145 GCF_000325575.1 Pteropus alecto | reverse complement strand
TCTTTCCCTTGCTCTTTCAAGATAATAATACCTTTGACCTCATTTCAGTTTCCTGACAATAAACTTATGAGGCAGTATACTCCTATTATGCAGATGAGACACAAACACAGAAAGTGATGGGCCAGGGTTAGTATACAGGATTCCATGGAGAGCCTGACCTGACTCCTCTAAGGGCTCCAACTGACTTACCTTTGTGTATTTGCGTGTATGTATGTGGGAGTGCACACACTTTGACAGGCCTGAGGGGCAGGGAGAGATGTAGGGAGCTCAGTCTTTTCTATTAAAACCACCATTCAACAGAGGCTAGCCATATTATGAAATACAGGCAGCATTTGTCTTGGGCTTTTTATTCTGCACAAATAAGTTGGTATGGAAACCACACTTCTGAGGTTACAATCAAAACATTATTTACTTCCATTGGTTTCCTTAAAAACTTACATGCTGATAGTAGGTGGAGAATGTCTACATTTACCACATCAATTCTTTCTTGGCAACGAGCATCTATCTGTAAATGGTTATAAAGTAATTGTAGCAAATGATGTCAAAATTTTCCATATTTTCACTCTCTTGGCAAATAATAAATATAGCCAGTTTTTAATGTCTGTCTCCAATTGAATCATAAACACTTTGAAAGCAGTGCTATTTTATTGATTTCTGGGTTCTCAAGGCTTAGATTGGGCCTGGCACCAAGGAGAGATTGAGCGAATGGAGTTCGAATGGATAAACATGACAACTGGCAGAATTGCCAATACAGGTTAGAAACAATACTCTCTAACCTTTTTTATCAGCTCTACACACTCACCAAAGCCTTCTTTGGTATTTACTTGGTATTCCCATCTACTCTGTGAGTTAAGCAGAACATATATTATCAGTTCTATTACACAGAGATAAAATAAAAACTCAGCAAACTCCAGTGACAGCTCATTAGCTATTGGTAGAGGCCAGATTAGAATCTAGTGTTCTTCTCTCCTCCCCACCTAGCCTCTCTTAAATGCCTCCCACATGTGGTTCAATGAACACCTGAGGGACAGGCTCCATACCAGAACACCTGTACTTGTTCTTCTATGTATTCTACCATTTCATGAGCACCCTCAATAGTGATTTAGTTTTTTATATTAGTCTGCTAGGTCTGCTGTAACAGAATACCACACACTGGATGGCTTAAGCAACAGAATCTATTTCTCATAGTTCTGGAATCTGGAAGTGCAAGATCAAGGTGCCATCAGGGCCAGTCAGTTTCTTGTATGGATTCCCGTAGGGCACACACAAAACACACAAATACACAGATACACACATGCAGACACATACACAAATACACAGATATACACATGCAGGTGCCCATACACACATGCTCAGACACAGACACACACACTATATGAATCATATCACCTCCCAAAGGCCACCCCAGTCCCTCAGACTTTCCTCTCTTCTACCTCCTGCCACCAGTTTTGATCCATTAGGACTGACCATAGAAAAAGTAGCCTGTCTTTTGATGGCCCTGGGAACAGTACAATGTCAGCAAGAAATGGCTTGTATAGCATTGGGCATGCATGCAGAGTAAACATTGGATATTGTCTAAGATCACTTTCAGCTAAAAGGTTCGAAGTTGCAGCCCCAGCCCAGGCTAAGCCATGATAAAGGTCATTTTTTGGTTGTGCCCATTATCAGGACCATGACTGACGGACAAGTCTAGCCTGGGGCCCTTTCCTTTGGGAGGCCTACCACATGCCCCTGGGTTTAGAAATTCTTAGACCAAAGCTGTCTGCTAATGATTTATGCAGGGAGGAGGCAAAAAAAGTGGTGGGAACGTTCTGGTCCCTGGTGGTTGGAGAGTTGGCCTAAATATACCCTCCAGCCTCATCTTCAGCTCCACCCCCGGGTCCCTGCTGAGACTGTTAAGAGTCTGAGTTCTCCCTGAGTCCCAGCATCACCTCCACTTGCTCCAGCCCCTCCTCTCCTGGATCCACTGTACGAATACAGGGCTCCTGCCAAGCTGTGGGAACAGTAAATCTTCCTCACTCTTTTATTCATAATTTCACCTCTACAAACAATGCTGAGTAAAACAAACCCCACAAAATCTCTATGGGCTCTAGCAGTCTAACAGTCTCCTCTTTGCTCCTCTCTGATCCCCTCTGGAGGCAGAAGCCTGGAGAAGAAACCCCGCCCAGCTCCATAGGGTAGCAGCCTCCCTCACCTCCCACCAAAGGGGCTCAGTGAGCACCTGTCACATGGTGAACCTCGTACCAGGCTCTGGGGCCCAAAAATCAGTGAGACCTGGGGAAACTGGGAAATCAATATTAATGGAGCAGCACTATATCTGCCTCACTCTCCTAGCCTCTCCCAAATTGCAGGAGACCTTCTGGGCTTTCAACAGGTTCAAAACATTAGGCAAGGGCTTCTAGTCAAGATGCCAGAGTAGGAAAATGCTGTGCTTACCTCCTCTCACAACCACATCAAAATTACAACTAAAGTACAGAACAATCATCATTGGGAGTTGCCTGAAGTCTAGCTGAACAGACAGACGTCCGACAACTGGGGATGCACAGAAGAGGCCACCTCAAGACTGGTAGGAGACGCAGAGAGGCAAAACATGTTGGTTTCACACCCATGTGTGGTGGTTGAGAATAGGGAGGGATATCTCAGCTGTGGAGGTTCCCCCCAGAGGAGCATAGGAGTCCCACCGGGCTCTCCAGCCCAAGTTTGCAGTGAGAGGAGGAGAAGTACCCACAAAATCTGGTTGTAAAAAGAAATGGAGATTGTGGCTGAGTGAGACGGAGGGCTACTGGAGTCACAGACATTTCTTTAAAAGTCCCATGTGTGAACTTACTCGCTGACCAGCTCACTTGCTCTGAGCTTCAGCGCTGGGGCAGCAGTTTGAAAGGTGACAAGGGCATACTGGGAAGAACCGAGTTGTCTGACTTTCGGGTGAGGGCTGGAGGAGCAGCTTTCTCCCAGACAGAAGTGCTGGCAAAGGACATTGTTCCTTCGTTGGGCCTCCCCGCACCCAGTGTGTAGAGTCAGGCAGCTGCCATATCTGAGTCTTTATCAGCTTTGCTAACACTGGTCACCCTGATCTGGTGATTCCCTGAGACACCACCTCACCCAACTTTCAGGCCCACCCAAACCACTTATGGTGGCTTGTCCATACAAATGGCCTGTCTTGTCTCATGCAGTGGATTTCCTAAAACCTCTCAAAGGTTTGCAAAACACAAACAAGCAGCATCTGGCCTTGGCATGCCCCTCACCTCTTGCTGAGCAGACCCAAACCCAGCACTAGCGGCAGCCAGCCTCAATTCGTGCCTTGGCCTCTCAAGGCACCAGCAAGCCCAGTATGGGTGGCAGTCATCTGCAGATTGCATGATGACTCTTGCCAGGTGGCGTCAGACAGGGCACAGGCTGTGACTGAACTTGGCCTGTGGCGGGACCCCTTCCAGGAGGCCCCAGGTGTGGTATGTCCAGGGCCCAGCTTTGGACAGAGCCACCCAGGGCTGCATCTGAGGACAACAGACCCAAAGAGTAGACTGGGCAAGCACAAGAGCCCTGCTAAACTGAATCCCACTCCAGAGGGTCAGCCCTTCACCAGCCAGTCCTTACAACCAATCAGCCTGAGAGTTAATCCTCCCACTGGTGTGCAAAGAGCAACCAAGACTCAACCACAACAGGAGGGCACACATGACCCATATAAGGGACACGCCCGAGGGCTGGAGGTCAGGTGACCAGGGAGACTGTGCTACTGGGCCCCATAAGACACCTACTACATAAGACACCTACTACATAAGGCCTCTCTGCTAAGACCAGGAGACATAGCAGCCCTACCTAAAATATAGAAACAAACAGAGAGGCAGTCAAAATGGGGAGACAAAGAAACATGTCCCAAATTAAAACAGAACAAAGTTCCAGAAAGAGAACTAAACAAAACAGAGACAAGCAATCTACCAGATGCAGAGTTCAAAACACTGGTGATAAGAATGCTCAATGAACTTAGGGGAAGAGTAGATGAACTCAGTGAAAACTTTAACAGAGGTAGAAAACATAAAAATGGGAATAGAAAACAAAAAAGAACCAGTCAGAAATGAAGACTACAGTAACTGAAATGAAGAATATCTGTGGAGGAATCAACAATAGATTAGATGAAGCAGAGGATAGAATCAGCGATTTAGAAGGTAAAGTAGCAAAAAACACCCAATCAGAACAGCAACAAGAAAAAAGAATCCAAAAAAATTAAGATAATTTAAGGGGCCTCTAGGACATTATGTGTACAAACATTCTCATTATTGAGGTACCAGAAGGAGAAGAAAGAGAGTAAGAAATTGAAAACCTATTTGAAGAAATAATGATGGAAAACTTCTCTAACCTGGTGAAGAAAATAGACATACAAGCCCAGAAAGAGCATAGAGTCCCGAAAAAGATGAACTCAAATAGGCCCACAACAAGATACATCAAATTAAAATGCCAAAAAGTAAAGACAAAAAGAGAATCTTAAAAGCAGCAAGAGAAAAACAGTTAGTTACCTATAAGGGAGTTCCATGAGACTGTCAGCTTATTTCTCAACAAAACATTGCTGGCCAGAAAGATTGGCATGAAATATTCAAAGCGATATAAAGCAAGGACCTACAACAACCAAGATTACTCTACCCAGCAAAACTATCATTTAGAACTAAAGGAGAGATGAAGAGCTTTCCAGATAAGAAAAAGCTAAAAGAGCTCATCTCCACCAAACCAGTAGTACAGGAAATGTTAGAGGGACTCCTTTAAGAAGAAGAAAAAGAAAGAAGTTCAAAAATATGAATAATAAAATGACAATAACTACATACCTATCAGCAATTACTTTAAATGTAAATGAATTAAATGCTCCAATCAAAAGACAGAATGGATAAGACAACAAGACCTTTATATAAGTGAGTCTACAAGAGACTCACTTAAGACTAAAAGTAAAGGGATGGAAAAAGATATTTTATGAAAACAGAAACAAACAAACAAGCCAAGGCTCCAATACTTATACAAGACAAAATAGACTTTAAAACAAAAGCTATGAAAAGAGACAAAGAAGGACCCAGTTATCCCACTGCTGGGTATTTATCCAAAGAAACTCAAAACACTTCTTCAAAGAGACATGTGAATCCATATGTTTTCTGCAGCCTTATTTACAATAGCCAACATATCCATCAATAGATGAATGGCTAAAGAAGAGGTGGTACATATATACAATGGAATATTTCTCAGCTGTAAAAAAGAACGAAATCTTGCTGCCTATGACAACATGAATGGACCTAAAGGGAATTCTGCTGAGTGAAATAAGTCAAACAGAGAAAGACAAATGCCATATGATCTCACTTACATGTGTAATCTAAAGAACAAAATAAACAAACAAAATAGAAACAAACTCATAGATGAGAACATTTTGATGGTTGCTAGATGGGAGAGGGTTTAGAGGATAGGTGAAAAATGGGAAGGGATTACAGTCATGCGGCTGTAAAGTACAGCACAAGGAATACAGTCAATAACATCGTAATAACTATGTATGATGTCAGATGGGTACTAGCTTTATTGGAATGATCACTTTATAAGTTATCTAAATGTCTAATGACAATGTCGTATACTTCAAACTAATGTAATATTGTATGCCAACTGTAATTTAAAAATAAAAAAATATTATAAAAAAATTAAGCAAGGTGAGGTACACCTGCCCTGGCCATCATCTGAGAAGCCACCACGGGAAAGCAGAGGCAGCAAGGTCAGCTGCAGACCCTGCAGTAGGACAGATTCTCACTCTAAGTGCCTTAAGGCCAAGGTAGCAGTGCTGATGTTGCAGCCTTTGCAAAACCGTCCAGACCTTGAGAATTCTCAGGAAGTTTCTGTCTTCCAACTCCAGGTCACCAGAGAAGGCTTTCTTTAAGCCCAACCAGACTGAAGGAGAATTGGGGAAGACCAATGCCCACCGGATTTTGCTCCTTTTTTTTTTTAATACACGATTTTTATTGTCTTTAAAATATCACAGGTAAGTCTGAGGAATCATTTGACATCTTGGCATTTCTGTAGCTGGACAACTTTGACCTTATTCATCAGCCTGGTGAACTGTTCCTTTTTCAGAAACATAAATATCATCCAAAATTTTTCTGATATCTTTGTTTTTCACTGTCGTGGCTTGTTGAATCAAAGCAACTCAATTTGATACAAATTCAATGTCATTTCCTTCAAGAATTAACTTATCTTTCTGGGCTTGAGATACTGAACAAGCAACACCTGACTTCATCTGAACCCTGTAGATGTATTTTACCCAAGAAATTTTGAATTTCAACAAGAAAACCATTCTCCTGAATAACAATGTTGATGAGGAAGTGAGTGTACATGTTGATGGGGAAGTGAGTGTACACAGACTTCATCTTGTAACAAAAGCCCAGTGTAACATCCTTGATCATGTTCTTGTACATGACTACAGACAGTATGAACAGTAGCCAGTTCCTTTCTATTTCCCCACCATTTGTAAACCCGGAGTCTCTTCTTTTTCTTTCCAAGGAGACAGAGTTCTACATTAATGTGATTGAAGTCCCTCCACAGGGTGCCTCTGAGGCCCTTCACAATAACTGAGCATCTCTTCAGAGTGATAGCCGCATTTTCTGGAATGTCAGCAATCTGATTGCTGAGAATGGTTCTCATCCTTGCATTAGATGCAGCAAAAAGAGCTGGATTTTGCTCCTTTTATACAGAAGAGGGGCAATGGACTTAGCATGACCTACTGTCCCAGTTTGCCAATGTCTGTAGGGTTTCCCGAGACATGGGCTTTCTGTGTTAAAACCAGCACAATTCTGGGAAAACAGGGAAGGTGGGGTCACCTAAAAGGCCATGAAAAGGATTCTCCTTCCCTGAGGCTGGCACATGGCTGGGGACAGAGGACAGCTCAGACTTGAGCTGCCTGTTAATGATTCTGCTAACCAAAACTTTCCTCGCTATTTGGCCTCATATGAGGGGAAAGGCTGAAGAGCAGAGGGGTTCTGTGGCCAGCTTCGGAGCTGTCTTGGGAAAATAGGCAGAAGGAAAGTGTCCACGGTCTTCACGGTAGGGAAGAAATTCCCTCACTGGTTTTAGGAGGTGGAGGCCAATGAGGCCGCACATGGAGCTTGAGGCATCGGGAAGGAGTAGGGGAGCACCTGAGAACAGTGCCAGGACAAGGGTTTGACTTGTCTTTAAACCCTTCACCAGGATACGAACCCTGGGGAGAAGGACAAGGGGCCGGGTGGCTATAAAATCTTTTGCCTGGTGGCTCCCCTCCCAGGGACCCAGAAGGCAGGTCTCAACGGAGAGCAGCTGTGAGTGCTGTCCTGGTGTGGGCCTGAGACACCAGAGCTAGCTTGTTTCTTTAGATCTGTCCCAGGAAACAGGATCTCCTCCATGGGTGTCCCAACTGGAAGTTGTGGGCAGACAGATGTCTCCATAGGCAATGGAGGTTTGAGTTAAACTGGTCTGACAAAGCAGATCCCATGGAGACCACCTCACCCGTACCCCTTATTTGACAGGTGGGAGACCAAACTCTGGGGAGGCTGTCACTAGCTCAGGGCAGCACATTCACAAGTGGTTAGAATCCCAGATGGGACTCCCCACCATCAGATGCCACAGCCAGAGGGTCCCTGGAAGAGAAGAAGCTCAGAAGCCCAGCCTGGCCCTGTGAAAGCCCCTGCCCTTCTGGAGCCCACCTGCTGTTCTGAGAGAGGCACATTAGAGGGAGATCATGCCTTCGGGAGCCAGCACTCCTCTCTCCATTCTGTGTGAGTCTCCAACTCCAGGTGAAAAGCTTCCAGCAGATTCCCTTGGACTGCTCTGCCCTGAGGCCTTCAGGCTCTGGAAATCTGCAGAGGGTGCCTATCTGCTATGCCTTGTCTCTCCCAGTCTGGGAATGTGTAAGAAAGTTGAGCCTCACCCTCAGGAAGAGAAAGCTATTCCCCACCTCTGCACTAGGAACTTTCCTAGAGTTGGGACAGGTAAGATTCAGTTTACACAGCTAATAACAATGCTGGGCTCCAATCAGTTTAGCAGGAAACAGAGACTGGAGGGTGGGGCAAATGCAGATACATTCAGGTGTGTCTGATTAGTGCTTTGGGGAGGAATCCAGACGCAGGATGCTGAGGGAGGCGGAAGAGTGAGAGCAGATGTAGGTGGGTTCTGTTTTGAGTAGTCAGGAGGGTCCTAAGCGTAGGGCCAGGAGAAGGCAGAGAAGAGAGAAAATAATAGAGATACAGCTACCCTACCAGCTTTTAACATTTATAGTATTTCTAGTTTTATCCCATTGTGGGTGAGCTCAGCATTTCCAAAAATAAAATGCAAGAAAGAACCTGAGAAATGTTCTCAAGGAATGACAGGGCTGCCCTTTTTTTTTTTTTTTTTTTTTTTGCAGCAAACTTTCTAGGAAACACAAGACTACATAAAGGGCCAACAAGGAGAGAAAGCCTGCACCCCACTGCACCCTTCAGACCCAAGAAGAGAGAAAGGCTCTGTCCTGGGCAGGGTGGCCAGGAGCCACCTTCATGGGAAGCCTCTGGAGGCTCGAAAGCTCTGCCCAAGCAGATGAGATGCTGACTTCTCCAGGAGGGGAGTATAGATTTCCTGCACACAGAAATTCCCTGACTTATTCAACGATAGGCCTTTGGAGCTCCCTTAGCAATTACCACCTCACCACGCAGCTTCCTGCCTGGCTAGCCACGAATAATTTATTGCAAATAAGTCTCTTTGCTCCAATGAGGCAGTTGGGTTTTCTACTTCTGAATTCCCTACAGAGCTTAACATAGTTGGGGACCCAGCTGGCCCTCATTAAAATTCTTCTGGATCTGAATCTTCCCAACTTACCATGCCCCCTTCTCCACCCTCAAAATCCAGCAGCCAGCCCAGAAATGCACTCATTTCTCACTTTCCTAAGGGCTGGATTGGCAGGTGCCATCAAAGGAAAGGCAGGTTAAGAGCCCCCGAGTCTGTAGATCTGACTGGTAACTTGACAAGAGCTTCCATAGGTAAACAGAGAGTCGCTATTAGCAAATTCTCTAATTAGGATTCTCTTTATTGTCCTCCTGTGGAAAATATTCATTTGTAACATTTAAGTCAGACCATGAATCTCATGGAGAACTGGAAATCTGTAAGAATATTACCTAAAGGTCTCTGGCAGGAGTCACCTCCCAGGTTTTGGTTGCATCACCTATAAAAAGTATTACATAGGCAGGTGCCTAAGCCTGAGATAAAGTATCTTCCAATTCTACTCTTCTGTGCAAAATTGGACCATCTCGTTCATCCATGTGCGAAAGCGTGATGTAGATTTGGAGTAAAAAGACCTAGGGTTCACATCCTGGCTCTGCATTCCTGGCTGGTCTTGGGAAGTCACTTAATCTTTCTGAACTAATTTTCTTCCCTATGAAGTGGACACAATAATAATATCTTCACCACATAGATATGAGATTTAAATGAGATACTATATGTGAGCAGGGCTGACAAACTGTAAAGTAGTATTCAATGATTACTGATTATTAATAGGGCATAATGACGGCGATACATAAAAATGTTCCTTTAAATAAGCAATTGCTTATGGGTGACATAAGAAACGAAAAAGATCATAGTTGATGGACTTGCTGGTAACTTCTCCCTGCCCAGGGGGATCGGCTGCCCTGAATCTGCCTTTTGAGATGGGCACTTAACAGATCTTAGAGTGGAGGCTGGCAGTCTGGCCTCTACAAAAGCAGGGTGAAGCTGTTGGCCACCTGCCAGGGCTTCTCCCATGCTGCTTCTGCAATTTGACAGCAGACTGCAGACAACCTCCTCCCCAAGTAATAAAGTAACAGTAAATTAAGGCCCTTATTTTTTAGTGCACTTTATGCAAAGGGAGCAGACCCTCTAGGAATGAATATTCATTTGTACTACCCTTAAAAAAATGCTGATAAACTCACAAAAAGTTGTTATTGCTAAATGCTAATTGCATTTCCTTGGGTAAGCACCATAAAAAATTCATTGCAGTTTTCAGAAACAAGCTCCCAATTGCATTTTAATTGCTAGAGAGGCGAGACTAGGGGAGAAACTTAACCAGGAAAATACTAACTAGTTATAACAAGGAACTCTCCCCAAGCCAGAAGGCCCAGTTCTGAGCAAAGAGCTAAGAAAAAGCGATGGGTCTCGTTGGGAAGCCAGACCTAAGAGAGCTCTGACCTAAGTGTTTCTCAGACTTTGCAGCGTCTTAGCACCTAGATGGCTGGGGCTTTTTGTTGCAGATCATGACATGCAGATTTGACAAATGTAAAGAATTAAATAAATATATACATACCAAAAGTCTAGAGAGATGAGCAGGAGTCAATTCCATAGTTTTAAGAAACATGTATGGGGGGAAGATTGTAATTTTACCTTTTAATGTGAGGGTCTGTGGGGGAGAGGGGGGCAGGAGACTGGACATAGACCATACATATCTTCATTTTAATAACAGAACTCTTTGGACCAGTTCACAAAACTGTCATTTGAAACCAACCTATTCCAACACCAACCAGAATATTTTTACAGTAGCCCCTACTCCTACCCCTGCTCCAAGCAGGGCCAGCCAAAGCCAAGTAAGAACAGGAAGCAGGTGAGACCAACCACAGCAAAGTAGGGAGGATCCTGACTCCATGGGCTTAATCTGGGCTGGCTCGGTCTTGACTCCATCTTCCCAGGAGCATCCAGAGGCAGGGTGGAGGGCACAGGGAGAAGGAAGGCCCAGGGTATCCCTGAGCATCCTCCCAAAAGATGGGCACAGTGGCTAGGCAGGGGAGAGAGCAGAAGGGCAGGCTGCTTCCGGCATCCTCTTCCTTTTCAGCTCCTCCCCGACGTTCAGCAGCTGCCCCACGCTCCAACTCTGCCTCAGCCTCTCTCTCGTCATTGGGACTCGCTGGTGAGATAGAGAAACTGGAAATCAGAGTGTGAGGAGAGAGCTCTATGGCCTGGAGGCTGGCCCATGGGTGGTGACTGTCTCTTGTGCAGTGATAGGAAATCCATGCCTTCTGCTTCGGGGTCTGCTGCTTCTCCATCTAGTGGACCTGCCAGAGATCCCAGAAAACATGAGGTTGGTATGAGTGAGATGGAGGAAACGATGGGATTAGGGGAGAGATTCCTGAGCTGAAAGAGGAAGGAGCTGGATCCACAGCGTGGCTCCAGCATGCACTAGCCAAGTAATTTTCATTTTAGTAAATCACTTAACTCTTCAGAACTTCATTTCCGCTTCTACCAAATCGGGCTAAAAATATCCACTTCTCTAGGTTTTTTTAAGGTTTGAACGAGATGATGGATGCATATGTCCCCTGTAAACCCTAAAGTTTATTAGCTACCACCCACCCCATGCCCAATCTTGCAGAAAAATGCTTTTCTTTATCATGATCAGCATTTGTGAAGTACTTGATACAAATAATGTGTTTTTATACACATTATCTCACTTGGCCCTCCCACTGAATAGATGAAGCGAGTGGCTTGCCCAATGTCGCACAAGAATTAATTAGTTGCCAAACCTAAATTGCTAAATGCTGAGCTCTCTCTGTAGTGCAGGGAATATGGGCACCAGTAACTCCCTTAGAAATCAAGGGTGAGTGATGGTCATAAATAAATCCAAAAATAACATGAGGATCACTCGCTCTAAGCCTAGCACTGTGCAGACCTTATACAGGTCTTACCACATTGAATTGTCACAATAGCATACCAGGTAGCCACGATGGTTATTACCAGGCAACTGAGGTTTACCAGTTAGGAACTTGCCAAAGTTCACACAGTAAATGGTAGACCTGGGGTACAATACAAACTCATATCTACTCTTCCCCAGTTTATGCTTAAATGGCTAGAAAGCCAATGGATTCAACATAATAAGCATCATTTCTGCTTCATCCCTCCTGGGGAACATTCTCTAGCCCCTCCCAAGCCCCCAGCATGGCCCAGGCCTAAGGGGTAAGGGTCACAGGTTCCAAGGAACAGGTCCTCTACAAACTTCCCCGCCTCACCCCGGCCTCCACACTCACCCATATCGTATTGTGGATCCAGTCCAGGAACTCAGCAATCTTGGCATAGACGCCAGGGTGATTGGGCTCTGCGCAGCCTCGACCCCAGCTGACCACCCCCACGAGGCGCCATGTGCCCCCATCTGGGCACACCAGGGGCCCCCCGCTATCTCCCTGGGGGATCCAGGCACAGAAACCAGAGGAACAGGCAGTTAGTGCTTCCAGGTAGAGGAGCACCAGACCTCCCTGGTTAGCAGACCCTGCATTCCAGGCCCCTTCCGCTTCCAGCATGGATCCTGCCTTTCTTCACCCCTCCTAGGGATGCTGCTCAGACAAGGGGCCAAGCCACAGCAGGACCCCTGCTACCCACTCCACCACAGCCCCCTCCCTGCCACACCTGGCAGGCATCAGCCCTCCCGTCCAGGTAGCCGGCACACAGCATGCGGGGGGTGAGGGCCCCGCTGTACACGCAGGAGCTGTTGCAGAGCTGGGTGCTAAGCAGCGGCACCATGGTGTCCTGCAGAGTGTCCGAGCTGTGGGCTGCAGGAGGCAGACACAGAGATAGAGGGACACAGCAAGGCCAAAGGGCACAAAGCAAGGCCCAAGAAGGCAGAGCAGCAAGAAGGGAGGTGGTTAAAGGCCCCAGAGAAACAGAGACCAAAAGAAGGGATCCCAGGATGTGGGCTGTGGACCCTGAACAAGGAGGCAAGGGTCTGTCAGACTTGGAGTCTGGGAGTGAAGAGGAGTAGAACTCTCATACACAACCTCAAATACTAAGGCCTTGGCACTCCTGGGACAAAGGTAGCGAAAGTAAAGGGCCTGGGTTTAGGGGAAATTCGGGGGTTGTTCTCTCAGAAAGACCAGACAGGGAAGACTGGGGCCCCTAGGCCTGGCCGATGGTGACACCAGAGGACAAGTAGACTGGCACTGGAATGTGACTGGGGGAGGTGGAAGTGCCTCTCCTTGGGAAGGATGCCCCGCCCCCCATTCCCATACCCATTTGCAGCCAGGGCCCTGGGAGTTGACTTACTGTGGCTGGGGTCGGTGTGGCCCCAGCCAGATACCCAGCACTGTGAACCCCTCGGAAAATCCTGCTCTTCGGCCGGCAGGCACACAGCGCCCACGGTGTCTGTGGAGAGGCGTGGTCCTGGGTCCCTCTCAGGCTCAGTTTCCCTCCTTGAGCCTGGGTGCCCCTTCTCAAACTGTCCTGGTTCTTGGTCTCCACCTAGTCCTCCTATACAGTGTGCAGGTTCAGCACTATAACACCTTGGGGGTCACCACTCACACAGAGGACAATATATAAACTTCAGTGCGCATGGCACCCTCTGGATTGGGCAGCGTACACACCGCACACGTCCCCACCTGAAGAGGAATGGGGACTGAGGGAGAATGGAATTCCTTCTGGGCCTTTGTACCCAACTTCTCCTAATGAGGACCCATTTCGGATTTTCCCCAGGGTGTTTGGTTCTTCTTGGGGCATTGTTTACAAAAGTGTGTGATGCGCCCTACAGGAGGAGCCCGCATATATTCTTAGGCAGTACACAGATGTGCCGTTAAATAAACACTGATTCACGTGGGGAGAGAGTCCCTCCAACTGCATGAAGGAGAAAGATTCCCTCTGGTGCTCCTTTTAGTGCCTGTCAACCTCCATTTAAACACAGAGGGAGCAGGTCCCGGGCACAGCAATTCTGCAGAGGACAGCACCCAGCTAGAACTAGAACACTGTTTTGTTTTCACTGTGTACTTTTGTGATTATCTATTTACTATAAGTAATATGGGTTCTCCAGTTAGGAAGTAACTTAAAGTTCCCCTTTTAAATATATTGACGTCAATTTGGAAATATTAACTATTGAATAACAGTTCAGAGAGTACCCATATATAAAGTTTGTGAAAGGCATATAGCAACAACTGTTGTTGGGGAAATCCAAGACTGCAGGTCACAATGGGAGGGAGAAGTGCTAAGTATTTGTGAGTGCATGCACACAAGTGTATATGATGTGAGCATGTAGTATTTGGGAGTGCATGCACACAAGTATGTATGATGTGACTGTGTGTGCATGAGAGTGAGTGTACATGTATACTTGTGTGAGCATTGCACGTTTGTCTGTTTCTGTGCATATGTATGTGTTTGTAGGGGAGTGTGCACGTGCACATGTGTTGTTGGAGGTGCCCTTCTAGGACAGATGCTATGGAGAAGCCTGGCCCCAGAGTCAGCACACCAGGCTCAGGAACTATTTGCCGCATGGACTTAAAAAAAAAGTCACTTCCCTCACTAAATTCAGTGTCCTTATCTGTATGTACCTGCGTCATCTACCTGTCAAGGTTCTTATGAGGATCAAGTGAAAGAATATTTGAAAAAAGAAATCTTATTAACTATAACATGCCACAAGGTGGCTGGGACCGAGGACCAGCCTGAAGACAGGCACAGGGAGGCTATTGATAGAAGGAGCAACTGTAAAGCTCTGCTTGCAACCTGGAGGCAAATCCTGCCTGCAGCCCAGCTATGAAAAGGGCCAGAACATTTGTCCCCAAAAGAGTTTGTGCACTTTGGGTCCAGGTGATGCTAAGTGCAGTAAGTCACCAAATGAACTGAATGCTTTAAGGCAGCGGTCCCCAACCTTTTTGGCACCAGGAACTGGTGCTCCTATGAGAATCTAATGGCTGATGATCTGAGGTGGAGCTAAGGCAGTGATGCTAGCACTGGGGAGGGGCTGCAAATACAGATGAAGCTTCGCTCACTCACCCGCCACTCACCTCCTGCTGTGCGGCCTGGTTCCTAACAGACCACGGACTGGTACCGGTCTATGCCCCAGTGGTTGGAGACCCCTGCTTTAAGGTTTACAGCACTAAGAGGAAACCTTAGAAATCTTGCCTTTCGGCCCTCCCTATGCCTGCTCCTCTCTCACCACAGCCTGCACCTGCTCACCCGGAGCCAGCGCCTCACCTGAGAACATGAGCGGTGTCCGGAGCCGCAGGAGGGCGACATCGTAGTCATGATTCTGGGCACTGTAGAGAGGGTGGGGGATGATCCTCTCCACCACAGTCCCCTGGTGTGGCCTGACCATACTGTGGCTGACCAGCCCCGCATGGACTCGCCAGCTAGACAGGCGGGACAGCCTGAAACTGTACACAGGAACCATGCTGAGCCCGGGAAAGGAAGGGGCAGAAGAGGTTGACATAAGTGAGGTGGAGGGTGGAGGAAGCTGACCAGAGAGGCTATTAGTGGGGACCCCCATCACTAGGCTGTAAGCTCCCAGAACCCCTGAGTACCCCCTCAAAGATGGCAAGACAGTGGGCATGCAGTAGGTGCTTAATAAATGCTCAAGTATTGATGGATAGAGAAGTAAGACATTATGTGTCATCTGCAACCACCATCCCCACTCCCCTACATAGACCCCCTCCAAGTTTTACAGCAAACATCGAAGGGCCTTGTATGATGTAACTCTAAATCAGGAAAACATCCATCAGTCCTGTCTTTCCACTTACAGTACGTGATTCTGGGGAGTCATTTCACTTCTCCCAGCCTCAGTTTCCTCATTGTAACATGAGGATTACAATATCTGCCCTGCTTACCACCAAGCAAAGAGGGCCAAAGAGCTCATTCAGTCATCATTCATCCTTCATTGCTACAACCAGTATTTATTAAGCACCTGCTGTATTCCAGGACTGTTCTAGGCCATGAGGACAAGGCAGTGGGAAAATCAACAGAGGGATTCAGTGGAAAACAAGACTGAGTCCCTGCTCTTGTGGAGCTTCCAGTCTAAAGGAGAAGAAAGATATTAAACAAATAATTACATGGAAAACGGTTTAATTAGAGTGGTGATAAACGTTAAGAAACACAGAGTACAATGAGTATGAAAGCACTTTAAAAACTTAAAACTTAAAAAATATAAAGAACCGATACTTGTATTATTACAGCTATTCATGTACAGCTGTTCTTGGCACTGAACAGGGAGAATTTCACAAACACCATCGTGCCCACTCACAGCGGACATGGGGAGGCAGACAGTTGGACATGGACATTTTATACAGGATGTACCAATGGCCAAACAGAAAAAGTGACTGAGGCACTCTCCTCCCCAGCATCCTGAGACTTGCCTGTGTATGCAGTGCGCAGCGGTCACTACCCAGTGTGGTGCCAGCACAGAGCCCCCACATGTGTGCCGGGAGCCCAGGGCCACACTGGCCTGCCAGGGCCAGCGCCCAGGAGCCACAGCCTGCCCACCCACTATCCGAGAAGCCAGGGGCCTTGCTCCACACTCTGCAAACAGAGAAGCACCAGTAAGTTGGAAAGAAAGAGATGTGGGTATCGGCACAGTCTTAATGCTCAGCAAGTGTAGTCCAGTGCGAATAGCTTACATCTATTATTCCTGGTCCTAAGTAGAAATGTTGATTACGCACCTGCAGACCCTACCAGGCTGTGAGCTCACTAGAGCAGGGACCATGGCTGTGTTATCTATGGAGCCCCAATAACTAATGAAACGCCTGTCCTATAAGAGGTGTGTGGGTGGATGCATGGAAGGATCAATGCCGAGATGGACAGATGCATGGGAAGAGAAATGAAAGGAACTACACAGACTGTTTCCCATTTGACCCCTAATTCAGTACCCTCCTTGATCTCCTGAAGCTGCTAACTGGTTAATATCCAGTAATATTTCCAACTTCAAGGCTCTCCAGAAGAAAGGGGGAGTGAGTATCAGAGGCCAAGGCAGGTAGTGTCAGGTAGTGAAGCAAGGAGACCATCTGCCTGGGCCAGTGGCTGGTGGAGGATATGACAAAGACTTAGACAGGGCTCCGTTTGGGCTGAACTGTGTCTGCAAGAAGTGTCCTGGCAGGCAGATGGGCAGGTAGACAGGAAACCCCACCCCAGACCCAACCGAGCCTCTCTATAGGGCTATTCCGCACATGGAATTGTGGGTGGGGGTGAGGAGAGATTCCTTCTTCCCACCACTACCTTCCTAGGTCCAAGATATGACTCACCAGAGCATTTGAGGGAAACAATTTGGCCAGAAGCGCAGTTGTCCCTGCAAAACAGAGGCACCAGCAAGAAGCTGGGCAGGGACCCACTCGAGGCTGAGCACCCACCCAAGGGCATGGAGGAAGGTCGGAGTCAGAGGAGGCCTCTCATGTAGCCATAGCCATCTGGTTCCCACCCCTACCCAAGCCCCTAAGTCCCTCCTCAAAACAAGTCTCCAGGACACAGTGTGCACACTGTCCAATTGCCCCAAAACACCAGCTAGACTTCATGGTCCTCAAGGGTTGCTTTGGGTAAGGCCCAAAGTTATAAATCAGGTATTCGTGAATGAGAAAGCCCAGCCGTTCCTGCTAAGCGTCCCTGAGTAAATGTGCGTTTGGTGGATGAGTGAAGAAACGAGTGGGGAGTGAACAGGACTCTGCCCGTGCTCCTTCCCGGGCTTACTCTAGTCTCTATTCCAAGCCCCTTGCCTGGCCCTGAATATCCACATCCTTGTTTTTTTCCCTTCTTTTTCCTTAGCATAAACTTCAGTTCCAAAGCCCTCTTTTCTTTCTTCACTCATCTCTTGCCCCTCATAGCCCAGTGCCTGGATTCTTAGTTCCTTCTAGTTTCTCAAAACCACAGCCCTCTGGCTCTCCTGGCAGAGTCAGTCCTACTCCTGCTTCCCTTTGTCTGTTCGGGTCTCTAAGATAGCATTCGAAGCCTCCCTAATCTATACCCATGTTCCCATGATGGACCCTCAGAGGGCGGGAGCTGGATAGGAAGGGCCTGAGAAATGGGTTCAGACAAGAAAAGTGGTGTGAAGATAAGAAAGCTTCGGAGCGGTGATGGGGAGCCCAGCCAGCCCGGGAAGCTGCTGGGCAGCTGGAAGAAGCCCAGGCAGAGCAAAGACCTTCTCAGCATGTGCCCACCCCCACGATCTGGGGAAGGACTCACTCTATCCCAGAGCCCTCTTCTCTGGAGGGTCTCCAGGATCGAATCAGCTCTTAACCAGAACAAATCAACCATCTCTTTCCTGAGACTTATCCAAGACTCGAGAATTATCCAAATAAAATGTGGCAGGGGTGAGAGAGCAGTCAGTTTGGAGACAGGAGCCCGGTTCTAAGACTTGGTTTGGCAGCTTATTAGTTCTATAACCTTGGACAAGGCCTTTTTCCTGATCAAGGCTCAATTTACCCACCTGTAAAGTGGGAATAAGAGTACCATGTCAAATACTGTGACAATAACAACCCATCTCACAGTTCTTGCAAGGGGCAAGTAAGATAACGTGTGTGAAACTTGGATGGGCAGGCGCGTGGATCTGAGTTTGTAATTTCTGATCAGGAAATGTTCCTCTTTGTCCTCCTGTCTTACACCACCAATGTCCAAGCCACCAGGCTCCAGTGACGGGAAGATTTTTGCTGAACTGCTTGCTCACCAGGAAGTAAGGGACCCCACTCATCTCCTCAGTAGCCTTACCTGGGTTGCCACACCTCCTCCAGGACACCTCCTAGTTTAGGAGGGAGCTGAGCAAACTTGTGAGAGCTGTTGAGCTTGATGTCAGACAGGTTCACCCCCTTGTGGTGAATAAGACTTGGCAGAAGAAAAGAACAGAACAGGAGGAAATTGGCCGCAGCATGAGAGGTGGTGGTTAATAACTGGAACGTGCATGAGATACTACATCCAGATAGTGACCAAGCATGGCTATAACAATTGCCTCTTCTGAGATTTGTTTGTTAGAAAACAAAGACACTCAAAGGAGAGATATAGGATGGGGCACCATCATGTCCAAGATGACCAAAATGACCTCTTGCCATTCCCTGAGCACTTTGAGCATGACAGGCAGATAAAGGTCTCTAACTCCCCATCCCCTGCTGCTAGCCCTCCACCCTCCCCAGGCTTCAGGTCTGGCCCCAGTTACCTGAGATGCCCAAGGCTCCGGCAGATCTGCACACCCAGGGCAGAGCTCCAGCCCTCGTGGCAGACCAGGAGCCAGTCTGGCCGGGCCCTCAACTGTACTTGCAGCAAGAAGTCCTCAGTGTTTATTCTGAAAGATACTGAACCATAGCATGAAAGCCACATCCCACCTGCTGTCGGGTGGAGGGGTGGGGAGGGCAGGGGGAGCTGAACCTGGCCACTGTAGGATCTGTAGAGTCCTTAATAATAGAGTCTGGGTAAGATACTGAACCATAGCATGAAAGCCACATCCCATCTGCTGTTGGGTGGAGGAGTGGGGAGGGCAGGGGGAGCTGATCCTGCCCACTGTGGGATCAGAGTCCTTAATAATAGAGTCTGGATCGCCCAGTGTCAGGCTCCCTGTTCCCCAGTACATCTGGCTGTTTCTGAGAACAAAATAACCCTATCTGTGCAGCATTTCAGTCTTCCGTTTTAACCAAATGCTTTTACATGTGATCCATCGCTCATCGTCATGGCAGCCCTGTGGGGTGAGTATTACCATCCTTCCCATTCTGCAGAGGGAAAACTAAGGCATGAAGGTTAAGCGACCTGCCTAAGACCACAAAATCTGCAAGTGATGGATCCAGGACTAAGTCCATGTCTTCTGATTTCAAATCTTGTGACAATACTAGTGATGGTTACCATTTATTGAACATCTCTGTTTTTTTCCAGGCTATGTGCTAAGCTCTTTTATATATTAGTTTGTACTATCCTCACAACTTCATGCAGTGGATATTTTTACCTCTATTTCATAGAGAAGGAATTGGAAGCTCAAAGAAGTAATGTGCCCAAAGTCACACAGCTAGCAAAAGGCTGGCTCCAAGCTAGTTCTAACTAACTTCTATAACTGATTCTAACCCCAGCCTCAGCAGCATCATACTTTCTGATGTTCAACTCTTGCCTGAAGAGGAGAGGACAATGTCAGGGTAAAGGGGTGACAATGTATAGTGATGTTCCCAGCCCTATAAGTGACAACTGGATGAAGACATGCCAGTCACATACTATCTCCCCACCTACCTGGCTCCTCTTCCCCCAACCCCTTGCTGGCTCACTCTGCCCAAAATGGCAAGTTGCCATCCCTCCTGACATCCCTCCTGGGCTCCTGGATATTCCACAGCTAGAGGTCAAGGCAATCCCCGGGGGGTGTTGAAAGCCCAAAATTAGAGATCAGCTCTTCAAGGCTAGACTATGTCACCACAATCACACGAGAGGAGGAGACCCAGATGGGTAGCAGCAAAGTCTTGGGCCTTCACATTGGTTCTCTTGCCCCCAGCCAGAAGAGGAGTCCAGAACTGTGAAGGAGCTCAAGGCTGGGGAGTCTTGTAGCCATGGGGTGTGGCCCACCTGTTTTGGGAAGCGAGGGGAGCAGGGCTTCCTCTCCATTGGCCTCTGAGCAGCTCAAAGTCATAGCCTCATCCTGCAAGGCCCCGGAAATGGGCCGAGAGGCAGCTGGCCACAGATGCAGTGCTTCAGAGGACAAGGACAAGGAGACAGTCATAGAGGAGAAGCTGGGGAAATGGGAGGGATTCCCACAGGAGGGGGACAAGGGGCAGAACAAGACACCTGCAGCAGAGAGAGGCAAAAGCAGCCATCTGGGGACACCTCATCAACCACTCTGCCTTATGCAGGTCCCTACCTAACACGCTGAGGAGAGGCACAGTGCTCTCTCCATCTCTCCATCTCTCTTTGTCTCTGACTGGGAAAGATTTCTAGGAAAAGTTTGGCCAGCACCTCCTTAATTCACCCATTCAGGTACCTTGCATTTCTCACTATAGTTCTAGACTGTCCTCATGTAGAGCCTAAATCCCTCCAGCTGCAGTTTCATCACATCTCCCCTTGTCCACTCAGTTAATGAGAGAGACGCTCATCCATCTGCCTTTAACATCTGCATGCACCAGCGCTCTCTTCCAACATCCCTCAGGTCTTCTTTGTCCCTCCCCAGATCACCGAAAGGTCCCAGCACTGACCTAGAAGCCATGAGCCAACGCTCGCACCAGCCAGCAGCCCCAGGGCTGCCAGCACCGCACAGCCGCGCCGCCTGGAGCACCAACACTCTGCCAGAGAGACTGTGGGGGATGGCAGAGCAATGTCTGAGTGCCTTGCTCTTGGCTGCCAGCCTCACTCCACCCTGAGGCACCACTGTGGGGCTAGGCAGCCACTGAGCTACAGCAGGAGTTTGCCCTGCTGCACGTGCCCACCTCCCGCTTCCCATCACTCCTGAAGCCCACAGATCCCACTCAATCCCCAAAATGGAAAACAGAGAGCAAAATCAGATCTGGGATAAATAGCAAGACGGCCTCTCCCATCAATCATTTGGGGCTGACCCATGGAGGATCTGAGGAAGAAGAGAATCGGGGAGGGGATAAGAAGATTATCCCTTCACTGCCCCCACCCTATCATTCCCTGACAGCCCAGTCTGCCCTACTGGGTTGCTGCTGGGCCTCAGGCCTCCGTAGTGGGTCTCCCAGCTCTGCTCTGAAGATCCAGGGTCCTGGGCCCTCCTCTGCATACTGAGCCTCCGTGGGGGCTTGGCCATCCAGCATCGGGCTCTGGGGAAATAGTTGCCAGTCACTCAGGATCCCCACACCAAGGAGAGAAGTCACAGGCCACTACAAGCCTCCACTCTCTAACCCCGGCCATGCTATCATAGCCACTTGCAAGCCTTTTTTCATCTTGGAGAGTCTTTGTGTGTTCCCATAGATATCCCTCCAGACCCTCTATGCTCTCCTGGAACCCCTAACCCCACACGCCTTACTCTCACCTAGCCAGTAAGTGTCAGAGACTTGAACCCAGACTGGGCTGATTCCAAAGCTCACAATCTTTACCACCTCCAAACCTTGCCTCCCATGAGCATGGAGCGCATCTGCTGAGTCCTTTGGTATCCCTCCTCAGGCCTCAAGATCCCACCCTTCTTCATTCCCTCCTATCTCAGAGAAAGAAGTACCCTTCCTCAGTGCACCATCCATCCATTCATTCAGTAAACAGTACTGAGCTCAAGTAGACAGGCTACAACGGGAGATATTGTAAGGACCTCACGATAAATTAACATGAATCTCCACCACCACTGCCTCAGAGACATTGCATTTGAGTCCTGAAGATAAGTCATGTAAACGAAGCAGTACACTAAGAAGGAGAGCTTACTTTTCACTGGGGAAATCAAAAAAGACCTTCTAGAAGAGGCATTCTCTGAGATGGGCTCTCATAGATGACTAGGATTTGAACTGATGTATATGGCCACTGGGAATTCCAGGAAAAGAGTATTGAAGAGGAAAAGGCATGAGGGTAAGAGTAAGTTATACATTTGCCTGAAGTCCATGTGCCATGAAGAAGAGTAATCGAAACTAAGATTTTGGAAAAAATACTGGACCAGCGGTTCAAAGCTAGGTCTACAGCCTACTACGTGAACTTAACAACTCACTGTCTCTCCAAAAGTCAATTTTCCCATTTATAAAATAGAAGCGATAACCCCTGTTTCCCAATAAGTGGTCTCCTCACTTCTAGTGCCTTGTCTCCCTCCATTTATTCTCCATGCCCGAGCAATCTTGCTAAAATGCAAACATGAGCAAGCTAGCCCTGCCTTTAAAGTGCCCAGTGAAGCTTTGTAGCCTTCAGAGTAAATCCAAAGCTCTGTGGCATGGTTCACAGCATCCTCTATGATCTTACCCTTCCTCATCACTCCATCCATACCTGCCAGCACTAACCCTCTCCATAGCAGAACTTAGGGTCATACCAACACACATGCAAGTCCTCAGCACCTCCACGGGCTCTCACATCACAGAGATGTTGCCCCTGCTGTCCCCCTCCCCATATAGCTGACTCCTATGACCCTTCAAGAATCAGCTTAAATGTCACTTGCCCAAGAAGCTGGCCCTTTTATGTTCATCTACTTCTCTCTCTTTCCTTACTGACCCAGGCATCCCAGGGCCTAGCTTAGGGCCTAGCACAAAATGGGAATTCAGTTAAGGTACACTGAATGAAAGGAGGGGAGGAAGGAAGGAAGAGAGAGAGAGAGAGAGAGAGAGAGAGAGAGAGAAGGAGGGAGGGAAGGAAGGAGAGAAGAAAGGAAGGAAGGAGGGAGGGATAGGAGGCTAAACAAGATTATGTGATTAAAAGGATTTTATAAAGTACAATGCAAACATTAGGAATAAGAAAAAGAAATATGTATAAGCTATGGATCCTTTCTTCAAGGAACGTGTAGTCTAGTAAAGCAGACAAGGCCCCTTAAAGTTGAAGTAACTCCCATCTCCCCTGCAGACCACCTTTCTCTGTCAATACAGCTTGGTCTAGAGAGAATTCCAGGTAATGCCCAGCCTTTCTTCCTGTCTCAGTATTGAGGGAACTTGGCTTTCTTTCAATTCAACTTCTGGAAAAACTGGCCTCACCTCAGGTGCTGCCCCACCTCAAACCTCATTTGTCCAAACTCATGTGGCAGCCTAGGAAAATGGTCACTAATTGTACAGGACCTCCTGGTCCTCCTTTTGAGTAGGAGTTCAGTGTAATAATGATTTGCTGAGCACTGCCTACATGCAAAGCACTTGGTTAGGCATATGGGGAACAAGAGAGAATAAAGTCAGCTCCTGGGGGAAACAAAACCAGGAGGTTGGCCACACAGGGCCCCCTCTAGGATCTAGCCCCTGCACCAGAGCGCTAGAGGAGGTTCTTTCTAACAGCCAAGAATCCCAAGGGCCAGGGGTGGGTGGTAGAAAGAAAGAGAGGCCAGATCAGGGATGGCGCAGAGGTATGTAGCCTTACCATTTGGGTCAACAGCACCGATGTAAAGCCCCAGGGTCTGCTAGGAAGAGTTCTGCTCCTGTTCTAGATCAGCATTGCTTAAATACCCTGACTGGAGGGTGAGGTCTCCCTAGTTCACACATGGCCCCTCCCCTCATCCCCCTCCACACACACACACGCACAAAGACACACACCAGAGAGACAATGAACTCTGCTCAGAAACCATGAATAGACCCCTTGTTGCAGGAAAGGGGGCCAAGGGCTGGGCTGGGCAGCCTCAGCCCCTCCCATCTGCTAACTAGAAGCTTAGAAACAGAAAAATGTTACAGGGAGGAGGGGAGGCCAACTACTGTTGCTTAGCAACCAGGTCCTTTGTGCCAAAAAGTGTGCCCCATGCATGCTAGCACAATTCCCCCT
>NW_006436289.1:4099350-4103096 GCF_000325575.1 Pteropus alecto | reverse complement strand
ATATTAGAGAGACTGATATTAGCATTTGTTGAAATGTTTTTGAGCCCTCTGGATTATATCTAGCCGCTATGTGAGTTGGCTTTCCAGGCAGTCACCATGTTGGAATTGAGATGATGATTAGTGATCTTTGTCACTCTCTCTTCAGGGCTGCACCTGTCACCTCAGTGCCGGGAAAATAGGGCCTCTTGGCCCAGCTGCCCTAGGGGCCCCTTAATGCTATGCTGCTTCAAAATACAGGTGGCCTAGCTGAGCCCAGGACGGGCTGAACACACCCAGGAGCCACATCTCTTTAGTTGAGGAGGCAGAGCAGGTCCCAGGAAAGGAAAGGCCAGCGTGGCTCCTCCTTCTCTAAACATCTCTCATAGATCCCTCAAACAGGATAGTTTAAGAATATGGGCTTTGGAGTCAGACCTTCACCCAGCCCTAGTTCTGTCACTTCCCTTATCCAGCTTCACCTGTAAAGTTAGGATAATAGTACCTATCTCATAGATAGAGTTGATGTTGGAATTAAATGAGATATTGAATATGAAGCTTTAGTCTTGGGATGATCACTTCATAAAATATATAAATGTCTAATCACTATGTTGTGCACCTGAAACTAATATAATATTGTACATCAACTGTAACTGAAAAATAAATTAATTTTTAAAAATAAATAAGGAAAGATTTTTTAAAAAATAAATTTTTTAGTCTGGCATCTAGCACAGACTCTACTCAGTAAATATTAGCTATTATATTACTATTATTATTACTATTACTACTACTATTATTGAATCTTACCCATACATGCTTTATTTTTACTTTTGCTCCCTATTTTCTTCATATACTCAGTGTGTCAACTCTGAGCTTATGGTTATCACACAGAGCTCTCTACACACAATATGACAAAGAGACAGAAGTCTCCCATGAATCATAGAAGCAAGAGGAAAGAAATCAAGGCTGGAGCTGAGAAACCCCTGGTTAGGCTCTGAGATCTCCTATGACAATACTCTTCAGCCTATAAATCTGAATACTTACTGTGTGTCAGGAAATAGTCTGGACGTGGAGAATGAATAAGTCACAAGCTAGGAGCTTGAAAGCTGGGAGGAGAGACAAGAACAGATATAAATAATTGTTATTTTTGAAAAATGAAGGAACGGAGGCATGGACACAGAGGTATAGGCGAATAAGGAGAGAGCTGACTTCTTTTCCCGGATAACCCAAAGAAGACTTCACAATGGAGGAGACCCTTGATAAGTTTTGAGATGTGAGAAGCCATTAACATAGAAAGGCATTTCAAATATATTACAGGTGATATCAGTGAAAATGGCAGAGTAAAGACCTCAGAAAACTCTTTCCTCCATAAAAGCAATGAGAAAACTGGTAAAAAAAAATTTTCAGAATCGACTTTTTTAGAACTCAAGAAGTTAACCAAAGACTTACAGCAATATGGGAAGTGTTTATTCAAGAAAATGACAGACCACAGCTTAACATCGTACTCAACAGTAAAAAGCTGAAAGCTTTTCCTCTAAGATTAGGAATAAGACAAGGGTGTCCACTTTCACCACTTTTATTCAACGTAGTATTGGAAGTCCTAGCCACAGCAATTAGGCAAGAAAAAGAAATAAAAAGCATCCAAATTGGAAAGGAAGAAGTAAAACTGTCATTGTTTGCAGATGACATGATAATATATATAGAAAACGCTAAAGACTTTACAAAAAAAAAAACTGTTAGAACTAATAAATTCAGTAAAGTTTCAGGATACAATTTCAATATACAAAAATCTGTTGTATTTTATACACTAATAAAGTATCATAAGGAGAAATTTAAAAAATGATATCATTTACGATTGCATCAAAAAGAATAAAATAAGTAGGAATAAATTTAACCAAGAAAGTGAAAACCATAAGAAACTGATGAAAGAATTGAAGACACAAATAAATGGAAAGATGTTCTGTGCTCATGGACTGGAAAAATTAATATTATTAAAATGTCCTTACCACCCAAAAAAATCTACAGAGTCAATGTAATCCCTATTAAAATTCCGATGGCATTTTTCACAGAAATAGAACAAACAATCCTAAAATTTGTATAGAACCAAAAAAGACCCAAATAGCTAAAGCTATCTTAAGAAAGAACAAAGCTGGAGGCATCACACTCCCTGACATCAAACTATATTACAAAGCTATAGTAATCAAAGCAATATGATATTGGCATAAAATCATACACTTAGATCAATGAAATGGAATAGAAAGCCCAGAAATAAACCCATGGTAAGTTAATTTATGACAAAGGAGGCAATAATATACAATGGGGAGAAAACAGTCTCTTTAATAAATGGTATTGTAAAAACTGGACAGCCACATAAAACTACACCCTGTTTTACACCATACACAAAAATCAACTCGAAATGGATTAATGACTTACATTTAAGACCTGAAACTGTAAAACTCCTAGAAGAAAACACCTTGACATTAGTCTTGACAATGATTTTTTTTGGATTTGACATCAAAAGTAAAGTCACCAAAAACAAAAATATACAAGTGGGACTACATGAAACTAAAACGTTTCTGCTCAGCAAAGAAAACCATCAAGATAAAAAGGCAACGTACAGAATGGGAAAAAATATTTATAAATCATATATCTGATAAGGGGTTAATATACAAAATATATTTTTAAAAAACCCATATGACTCAATAGCAAAAAAAAACTTCAAATAAAAATGGGCAGAGGGGAGAGGAAAAAATAGGCTCTGTTTGTCCCTCTGACGACCAAATCAAAGTTGTGACGAAAACAAGGAGCAGCAGCAAGGAAAAATCACCAGGGATCTTGATGAACAAGCCATACAACTAAGGAGAAATCCAAGAAATCACTCTGCAACGGCACGTGGAGCTGTCTGTCTCGAACAGCTGAGTGAGATGGAGGCTGCGGCAGCAGCAGCAGCAGCAGCAGCGGCAGATGCCTCTTAAAGGGGCCGCATCCGCAAGCGGATTTTCACGGGGACAAACCTGCTCGCTCTGAGCACCAGTGCCGATTCGGCTGCATGCAGAGGGCACCAGGGACTTACAGGGAGACGTTGGCAGAGTGAGGGCTGAGGAGAGACTTGCTCTGTACAGAAGTGTCGGTGGTGTCCATTGTTCCCTGTTGAGCCCTCCCTCCTCCCAGTGCAAGGACATAGCGCCACCATAGCCATGACATCATCAAACTGGATAGCAGAGGTCGCTCCACCCAGAGGATTCCCTGAAACCCCACCACCCCCAACTGGCGGCCCCACTCAAGCCACATCCAGGTATATTCTCAGCGAGTCAAGTACTCCTTGCTGAGCCAGCTTAGTTAGTACATAGAAACAGACACAGAAAGGCAGCCAAAATGGGAAAGCAAAGAAGCAGAAACCATATGAGAACAAAACAGAGATCCAGAAATAATGGAGTCAAGCAATCTAACAGATACAGAGTTCAAAACACTGATTATAAAGATGCTCGATGAAATGAAGAGAAGTATAGATGAACTCAGTGAGAACATTAACAAAGTGATAAAAAACATAAAAATAGAAATGGAAATTATAAAAGAGAACCATTCAGAAATGAAGAATACATTATCTGTGATAAAAGAGTATATTAGAGGGAATCAATAGAGTGGATAAAGAAGAGGATCAAACCACCGATATGGAAGATGGGGAAGCCAAGGATACCCAATCAGAATGGCAGGAAAAAAGAAGCCAAGACTATAATAATAATTTAAGGAGCCTATGGAGCAAAAATAAATGC
>NW_006436289.1:4093154-4099228 GCF_000325575.1 Pteropus alecto | reverse complement strand
GAAGGACACTCAATCAGAATGGCAAGAGATAAGATGCCAAGACTATAAAAATAATTTAAGGAGCATATGGACCACTATTAAGGGTCAAAATATCCAATCAGCGAACCTGAAGGAAAACAAGATGTTGAACATCTGTTTGAAGAAACAGATGGAAAACTTCCCTAACCTGATGAAGGAAATGGAAACAATACCCCAGGAAGCTCAGAAAATTCCCAAAATCAGGGATCCAAAGAGGCCCACCCCAAAATACATCATAATTAAAATTCCAAAGGTTAAATACTAAGAAAGAATATTAAAAGCAGCAAGAGAAAAACAGATAATTACTTATAAGGGATTACCCATAATACTGGCAGCTGATTTCTCAAAAGACACTATGCAGGACAGAAGGGGTTGGCAAAAAATATTCAACAGGATGAAGACCTGGGATCTACAACCAAGGATACTTTATCCAGCAAAGCTTTCATTTAGAGTTGAAGGACAGATAAAGAGCTTCCCAGACAAAAATAAGCTAAAAGAATTTATCACCACCAAGCCAGCATTACAGGAAATGTTTGAGGGACTTCTTTGGGAAGAAAAAATACAAAAGACTCACTTCAGATTAAAAGACACACACACAGACTAAAAGAAAGAGGTGGGAAAAGATATTGCTTTGATGGACCTAGAAGGTATTTAAATCAGACAGAGAAAGATAAACACTGCATATGATTTCGTATAAATTCTGCATATGATTTCACGTATATGCAGAATCTAAGGAATAAAAAGAACAAACTAAACAAAAACAGACTCACAAATATGGTGGATAATTTAGTGTCAAACAGAGGGGAGAGAGGTTTGGGGGGTTGGGAGAATGGAGTGAAGGGTTAAAGAAGTACAAATTAGTAGCTAATGGATGGTCATGGAGATGGGGAACACAGCATAAGGAATGCAGGTAGCATTAATACATTGGCTAGGTGGAGGGCCAAGGGAGGGAGTGAGCAATTGGGAGGACCATTTACAAACTATATAGATGTCTAATCATTGTATACTTAAAACTAATAAAAATAAATAAATTTTTAAAAAATGGGTAGAGGATCTGAATAGACTTTTTTTCAAAGAAGACATATGGATGGCCAACATGTACTTGAAAAGGTGCACAACATCACTTAGCATCAGGGAAATACAAATTGAAACCACATTGAGATACCACCTCAAACCTGTTAGAATGGCAGTCGTCAGAAAGACAGGAGATAACAAGTGTTGGCAAGAATGTGAAGTAAAGAGAACCCTTGTTTACTGTTGGTGGAAGTGTAAACTGGTGCAGCTACTATGAAAAACAGTATGGAAGTACCTCAAAAATTAAAAATAGAACTACCTTATGATCCAGCAATCCCACTTCAGGGTACATATCCAAAGAAAATGAAAACAAGACATTGAAGATATATCTACACTCTCATGTTCATTGCAGCATTATTCACAATAGCTGAAACATAGAAACGACTTAAGTGTCCATCAATGGATGAATGGATAATGAAGATGTGGCATATATATATACAATGGAATATTATTCAGCTATGAGAAAGAAGGAAATCCTTCCCTTTGTGACAACATGAATGGACCTTGAGGGGATTATGTTAAGTGACATAAGCCAGAGCGAGAAAGACATATACTCTATGGTATCACTTATATGTGAGATCTAAAAGAAATTCATAGAAACATAGAGTAATAATGTAATGGCCAGGGGTTGGGGGAAATAGGGAGAGGATGGTAAAAGGGTATAAACTTTCTGTTATAAGGTAAGTAAGGTCTGAGCATTTTATTCATCTTATAACTAATGTAAATTATCACATGGTGACTATAGTTTATAACAATGTAATGTATAATTGGAATTTGCTAATAGAACTTAAATGTTGCCACCAAAAGAAAAAAAGATAAATATGTGAGGTGATAGGTTAATGAACTAGATGGAAGGAACCCTTTAACATTTGGGGAGATATCAAACAGATATCAAATCATTGCCATGTGCACTTTAAATATTTTACAGTTTTGTCAATTATGCCTTAATAAAGCTGATTTTAAAGAGTGGATTCTAGATTAAACGGGCGCTGGCCTCTTGCTGGCCATCCTTCTCTTCCTGGCTTTCTAAGAAGCCTCTCTTCTCTTCCTCTCTCTGCTATTCCTTCCATCCCAGACGAGCTATTCTGGGTTGCCCTGGCCGTTCCCCTGGTTTGGACAGAAAACCCACCTCTAGACTGAAGCAGCAGGAGCCTAGGGTGCAAAATTTAAGCACTCACTAGCAAGTGGAGAGTTGGTTCTTGAATACCGAGTGATGCCTTCTTAGATTTTGTACCCTTCCCTTCCTATCTGCCAGTGCCCTGTCTGGACCCCTCTGAATGGGGGCCCCAGGTCAGTTTTTTACCCTGATGGTTCGAATGTAGCCTCACCCTCGTCCTGGCTCTGCTCCTGCCCCGTCCCTCCTGGCACCTCCTCGACTCTCTAGGACCGTATCTCTGGATGAGTCCTGACTCGTGAACCTTGAAATTCTTGCTTTCTCTCCTTCAGTCTCTTCTGTCAAAACAAGGATCTTTCTCAACTGTCCTTCAGATGGGTCCTAGCACCTTGAATCAGGCCACACTATTGTCTTTCTCCTCTCCCCAAATGTAAATACCCAAGTTCAAATCATACAAAATTCTTAGATTTACATTTTGTTGAAGGAAATGATTGAATCTACCACCTCTCTTATGAGAGGAGAAAACTGAGGCTCTGAAGGGTGGACATGCCAGAGGACATTGGAGGCCATCCAGGCCCAGGTCTCCTGACAGTTGGTCCAGGGTCTTTACCCACTCCCACCACACACACATGCCTCACAAGTCATGTAGTCACTGAACAGGCAGGCTCAGAGAGAAAAAATTCCCCCTGTGGACCACAGCTCTGGCCAGTGCCTACAGAGTCCCATCCTACTTATGATCTTCCCTTCCTGTCTGCCAGTAGATGACAGCTTCGGTCCTTTTTTGGATTTAAGCTTGCCCATGATCATCTCTTACTGTCTGCCTGCCTTACAGATTTCAGACTTGCTTAGGTAGTCCCCATAATCACTCTCTCTTTCATCTCCAAGAGAGGGAAAATTTGGCTCCAGGTGGAAGTGATGAAAGCATATATGGAGTGAGATGCAGGATCGAGATTCTGGACAACTCTGTACACCTCTCTCATCCCATTCCCATCTTTGGCTTTGCCTCTATCAGTGATGTGTCCCTCATTCTCTTCTAGTCTCTGTCTGTTGTACCATTCACCTGCATCTACGAAATATTCAGGTCTCCTCAAACAACCCCCACCCCCACCACGTTCAGTTTGAATTATCCCACTGGAGTTAATTCAAGTCACCAGACCCTCTACTGCCATCCCACAGCCTAATGAGGCTCAATCAAATACCTCTTTCCATCCAGGCCTCTAGAAAGTGGTTTTTCTCAATAAAGTAATTAATGGCTTCTAAGTCTAATAAAAGAGAAGCTTTAATGAGTGGAAACTGGAAAAATACTAGATCCAGTTAACTTATTCCAGACCATCACTGTGTTATCAATAGGCAGTGAAGAAACCCCAAGTGTCTGTTGCCATTTTGCTCACTTTAAATACAAAGAAATGGATAAACGTGTATTTAGGAGGAAAATAAAAGCCGTGTGGTCTCATATGGTAATCAGCTTCTTTTTCATTAGCATATTGCCTTCTGAGTACTCTCTTTTGTCTCCTTATTTTGACCAGAGTCTAGAATAGGGGATATCTAAGCAATCGTGGAGGGCAGCCTCCTCAGAAGGTTCCTTGAGAGCCTGGAGGCAGCTCCCACTCAGTCTTCTCCCCTCACTCCCACTTCCCCTCCCCAGCAAGACCCTACTGGGAAGAGGTTTGACTTTTCCTTGGCAAACAGAAATCTTTAATATTTCGGAGACGTTTTTGCCTGCTCCCAACTCCTCACTTTCCATCCAGTCATTTAAATTGGATCTCTCTCCTATCTACCCCCTCTTCCAGCCCCACAGCCACCACTCTAACCATCCACCAGCACCTTCCCCAAAATTACTATGACAGCTGCCCAATCGACCTGCCTCCAGTCTATTCTAATCAGTCTGTATCTTTACTCCATTTAAGCAAATCCACTCAACTATCAAAATGGAAAGATGAAAAAAAAATGAAAACTGGACCTTTCTCTTTTCCTAGAGCAAATCTAAATACATTAAAAACCTTCCATGGCTCCCCAAAGCTCCCATGATTAAAGCATTCATTTATTTGCTCATTTATTCATTCAGTAAGTGTTTGTTGGTTCCTACCAAGTGCCAGGCGCTGTTCTAGATTCTGGAGTTACATTAATGAACAAGTTAGGCAGAGTCTCTGCCCTCAAGGAGCTTATAGTCTAACTCTGTCAAGCCAACAATTAGAGTATAGCCTCTGATAGGGGAAAAACAGGGTGTTTGGGGAGCCTCTAACTTGCACACAGTGTCCTAATTATGGCACAGAAAGTTATTTCCAAAAAGTTTACCCAACATACTTTTCTAGCCTCATCTTTCTTCCTCCATTTTAACCACCCTCTCATTAGCCAGTCACTAGCTGTTCCTAGCATGTCCCTGGAAGAAACCACTCCACCTTTGTTTATGCTGTTCCCCATTCCTGAAATGTCTTTCCCCTTTAACTAATTGATTATTTGAGTCCATCAGTTAGCCAATATATATTTATTGAGAATGTACTATGTGCCAGGCACCATGCGAACACCAAAGATATAATGCTGAACAAAACCAGACACTACACCTTGCCCTAAAATGGGAGGAGATACACATGAATCAAAGGACTACTTAAGGAACACATTTATAGCTCTGAAAAAGTGCTATGAGAGAGAGGTACAAGGTGCTGATGAGAGCATGTAACAGAGGTATGAATGAGTCCGAAAACTCAGGGGGGAAGACTTCTCTAAGGAAAAGACGATTTGGCTGGGATCTGGGAGGGGACCCAACTCTTTGGGCAGAGGCAACAAGCAAATTCCCTGTGGCAGGAGAGAGTGCGGTGCCCTCAAGGGACTGAAATAAATCAGAGCTAAAAGGAGACGATGTGAGCAGAGTCTGGTGCAATGGGTGGACCAGATTAGGCTGATCCTTTAGAGCCGAGGTAAAGATAGGTCCTTATTCCCAGAGCAATGACAACCATTTAAAAAGCAGCCCAGGGACACAACCAGCTTGCCACCATCCTTTTAAGACCCAAGTTAAATGTCCCTCCACCTTCCCCCATACCTCTGGCAGCCCCGTCCTGTACGGGCTCCTCCACTCTTCTCACATGGGGCACTGTGAAGCCTAGTCAGAGGTTGGTCCTCAAGAACAGGGACCCAGTTCTCCTCATCTTTGTACTTTCAGCTCCAGTGTCTGGCATGTGGTAAGTGCTCAGTAAAAGTATGTTCAATCGATCAACATGTACAGCTGCCAGTATTTTTTATTTCCTCCCCTTCGTCATCCTGCTCTATCAGGAAAGTTCCACCACACTGTCTTAGTTCAGATTACTATCACTCCCTTGCCTTCTGAAAAATTTCCCTGCTTCCCTTCTCTCCCCTACAAAATCCCTTCTCCATGTGGCTACCAGTGCTGCTTTCTAAAGAAGGTCAGATCAGGCCACTCTGCTCCTCATATAAACCTTCACTGCCTCCCCATTGCCTACAGGATCAAATTCTAATTCTTTAAGCTAATTATTTTATGCACTTCATGATCCAATCTCAAACTTATCTTCCGGCCTCCTGTTTCATTACACCCTTTTCTTCCCTGTACCCTACATGCCAAATACATTCAAAGTCTTAGATTAATCCCCAAGTAGACCACTACTCCCACCCCCACGCCTTTGCTTAGACTGTGCTCTGTAGAATGTCCTTCCCTCATGTTTTCCTAATTAGAAAACTATCAGTGCTTCAAGATACAGCTCAACTACCAACCCATCACAAAACTTCTCTAACTCCCCAAATCCAGAATTGGTGGTTTATTTTTGAATAGTTATTCCTAGCGCCTTACCCAATAACCGGCACATCATTATCCTCAAAAAAAAAAAAAAAAAAAAAAAAAAACCCCCCTTCTCACTGC
>NW_006436289.1:4085213-4090562 GCF_000325575.1 Pteropus alecto | reverse complement strand
CAGTCCCCAGGGCCTGCCTCTTACCACTTCACTCTCACTCCAAGAGACAGTAATATAGACTTGGCAAAACAAAAAAACAAAAACAAAAAAAAAACAAACGAACAAAAAAACCAAAAAACAAAAACCTTTGTCTTTTTTGTTGCCTGGTTAAAAAAAAACAACTGCTTGTTACTTAAATACTCCCACCTCCACCCCAGAATAATAATCATCACAATAAAATCAAATGGAAATCTACTTCCAGTAACAATAATAATAATATCATGTAATAAAACCCTATTTGTTCCTGGGAAATTGGCTGTTTTGGTTAACTGCCTATTCTATTTGAAATTTACCCTAGCAAAGCTGAAGAACAACTTTCAAAGAATTAGACTATACATCAAATATGCTAAACTCAAAGTGCACTGGGATGGTTTGACCTTTATTGATTCCGGAGCCTTGCAGAATTTGGCTGTTTCAGGGACACCATCAGGGCTTCAGTTAGTGCTAAAGAGTCCTGACAACAAGAACCAGAGATAATTTGTGCCTCCAGGTGGTATTAATGCTCAACAAACAGGCTTTTATACATGTATAAAAATATAAATATCCACACACAGCCAAGGGAAGCAGCTCTCCTGGAACCCAAAATCAAATCCTTCCCACTTTAGAGGTCTCATGGATTACTTACAAGGACACTCCAGCTCAGGCCGCGAAGGCGTCCCTGTTCTCTTTATTGGGGCCACATTGCCACAGTATGTGGGCTGACCTCAAATCAACCCATATTTATTCTTACTCTGCCCAGCTCCACACCAAGCAAAGCATTAGATACCATGCCTGCCCTCAAAGAATTCCAGTTTAGTTGGAGAACTACCTACATAATTAAATTGTGTGCACTGAGCTCGATGTGCTGAACACTAGAGTTAACGGGTCTATGATCACTATTGTGTCAGGCCCTGTGCTGTGTGTTTTCCATGGATTATCTATTTCACCTTCTCAGTGCCCCACAAGGTCAGTCATATTATCATCCTCATTTTACAAATGAAGATTCTGAGTCTGAGAATGAATAACCTGTCCAAGGTCACAGAGCTAAGTATATACAGGCTTGGGTATGAAACCCAGACCAATATGACTCCACAGCCCAAGCTGGGACTTCACCCCTCCTATCCTGCCCCTTCCACTTACCCAAATCCACCTAGACCACTGGCCACTGTAAAGATCCTCCAAAGGATCAGAGCTAAGTCCCTTCTGCTGTCTTTCCTTCTCTTTTCATCCCTACGTATTCATTCGCAGCTCCTACTAATCTTTCATATCAAACAAGCAAACAAAAACAGAGCACTAAGAGTAGGGGCTTCTTAGAAGTCCTTTTCTTCCACGCTGAAGTAAACTCCAAGAGGAAATATACTTCAGTGCAAATCAAAAAGCTGTTTATTTACTGTCTTTGCTTCACAGAAGATTACTTTCTTAATGAGCCCATGACTTTGTCTTTATAAAAAACAGTTGTATACATCTGTGTCTCCCCTGACTGAGCTACTCTTTCTTTCTTACTGCTTTGCTGGCAGAAAGTGGTAAAAGCAAAAACCAGAAAGTTAAGATTCTATTGAGTTCTCAAGGACCCCAAGTTAAATTCTCACAGGTTGATAGAGTGAACATTAAACAACCAGGCACTTAGGAACAGAAAAAAAAAATTAAAATACTGCCACATGCACTTACTACAGCACCACTCAGTCAGGTGGAAGAGGTGGCTGATATTTTTCTAAAATGAATAAGAAATTGACACAGGGATATAGGGGGTTCCAGCTCTCCATAAGTCTGCTAGAATCGAGTTCTCATTCTGCTAAACAGATTGTCCAATGTGCTTTTTAATTGCCTAGATAATAAATGCTTTTCCGAAAGTCAAAGAAGCAAAGAGAGGAACTTTTATACAAACATCAGTTCGAGAACAACTGCAAATTTCACAATAGACCAGGAAGAAATGGTTTGGCCTGGGCACAGACCCTGGCTTTAGGAAAGCATATATTTCAAAGAGCACAGAAAAATGCCAGAAATTATCTCACAACCAGATTTAAAAGAAAGACATCATGAATGAATGATGAATGAAAGTTGAGGCTGAGGGACAGTTCGAAACTGAAAATCTGATCATATAATAAAATATGATACAATAGAAACAGGTGTGTGGCTACAAAATGGAAACCAGCAATGAGTTCTTAAAAAAAAAAAAGCAAACAGGCCCTTCAAAGCAAAAATATAAGAATAGCCTGGACATTAAAAAATAGTGTCGTGAAGATCAAAGCCCAGAATTTGCTGAATTTTATGAAAAACATTATTTCAAGGGATTTTGGGGGATAGGGAGGGAGTACGGTCAGTGAAAGAAAAAAAAAAACAGGAGTTAGGCTGTACTTGGAGTTGGTAATGCGGTGCTAAAAAATGACAGAAAGCAAGCTGAACAACTCAAACACTATTTTGCTTCCATATTCCTATCAATGAGAATTATCTTCAACCTAGAAATTATCAAGCAAATATAGATGAGAGAAAGTGAAGCCTAAGATAGGTGAAAAGGTAGAAAAAGAAAACCTAGATTTTAAGAGTTCACAATTCTAGATTCAGGTGAATTACATGCCGTAAGACTTAAAAATAAAAGAAACTGTAGATATAATCACAAAACCATGTTACATAGTTCACGAGATGAGTAAGCATCCCAATTTTCAATAAGGGGGCAAAAGAACTACTGCTACTTCAGACCAATACAATGGAATTTTATAAAAGATCCTAGAACAGATTACTAAATAGATGGTTGGTGATTGAGAAGTCCTCAATTTTTTAGTTTTAAGTAATAATAATGTAGATACAGATATAGCAAACTATTAAGACTATGCATTTAGGAACAGAGCTTAGTATTGAAATTAAATAAAATTTATAACAAAATTAATCTGATATATTATGCATAATTTTTATCATATCACATGGTAATCAAGCATAAATGAAGCCCTTTAGGCAAATGAAAACAATTAATATTCTTTTAAAGCAGCATTTTGAAAGTCAGAGAATGTGGGAGACAGAAGCCATCCAGAGGCTGCTCCACTCACACCACTCCACCCAGACAATCCTTAGGGCAGAGGGTTGCCCTGACTTAAATCAAGCCAGCCCCAGACTTCAGCCAACAGCCAGTCTTAGGACCGGGTAGCTGGAGCTAGGTTACCATGTTTACTGGGATTCTCTGTGAAAAGAACCCAGTAGAATCTAGTTCTAAGGGGGCAAAGATATACTAATGAAACAATCAGCAAGAGGAGTCTTTTTGGGGCACGTTCTGAACACTCAGAAACTATGGGAATGGGTTAGCTGGAGCAAGTGGCTAGAGCTAAGGGAAGGAGGACTCAAAGGGACCTGGTGGCATGAGTCAGCTGACAACTGAATTTGAGGCATCTGTTATTTAATTTCCAATGTTCAGGGAATGGGAGCGGAGTATTACAGGGTGAGCCTGAGTGGGGCATTGAGGCTGTTCCATGACTAGGAAAAAGGGAAGGAGGCTAGCAGCCAGAGGACAACTCCTGTGGGCAGGGGACAGGGGGCATGACAAGAGCTGAAAGAAGGATGCAAAAAGAAAAAGCTTCAAAAATGAAACAAAATTCAGACGTTTCACAGGAATGAGCCCTGGGTTTGAAATGATACGCCGTCTGCCATTGGCTTCAACATTCCAATGTGTGTTTGTGGGGGCAAGGAGGGAGGAGGAGCACAGATGAAACAAGGTCGGCTGTATGATGACAGATGACACGAGTGATGGGTACCTAGGGGTTCACCATGCTATTTTATATTTTATATATTTTCAATTTTTAAGTTTTTAAGATACTAAAGGTTTCCCATTGGACTCAAGATTTTTTTAAAAATCTTTATAATGGCCTCTACAATCTTGCTTCCTCCTCTCCTGTTACTTCTCTAGCTTCCTTCCCTCCTACTCCCTGCTATTCGTTGAGTTCACCAGGCACACCTCTCACTGTAGGGCTTTGCAAGAGCTGGTCTCTCTGCTCAGAGTTGTCTGTACTCAGCTATCCACATAGCTTACTCACCTATTGAGAATAGTTCATTCTTCTTTCCCTCATTTCTGGAACTCCAACCAAGTTCACATTTATCACTCTACATTCATTTTTTCCATAGCACCTAAAATCTTCAAGCATATTACTTAATGTACTTATCTCATTACCTGTCTTTGTGACTAGAATTTAAATCACAAGGACAGGAAATTACTGTGTGTTTTTTTTAGGGGGTGGGGGTTGTTCCGTGACTAGAGTTACATCTGGCAACCAATAAATGTTAAGTGGAATAAATGTAGGAAGTTTTAAAACTACTTAAGGCTAAAACAAGGGAGTAGATGTCTTTGGCCTTGGTACTAGTGTCTTCTTCAATAGCTGGAGGAGCTAACACATCTACTCCCACCTCACTCTTGCACTACACAAGATATCTAGGGCACCTGAATTCTGAGGAGGAGTGAAGAATTTATACATAGTTCATAAAAATTATTGCCCTCCTCCCCAACCTCTAAGCAGAGATTTAATAACTTGGTTTTGAAACATCTAAGGCTATCTCCAGTTATATGTGACATCACAAAATTTTTAACAAAACTCATGACAAAGTGAGAAATTTCTGTCTAAACCATGTAATAATAGAAAAACTTCTCAAAATTGGGGCTTTGGAGCTTTCAGGAAATTTTGAGCTCTAGCAAAATGCATATTTTTAGGAGGAACTTATCACAAAACGAATGTGCAAAATCAGGTCTATGATTAGGAGGAATGTGGGCATCAAAACCCCAACTTAAAGAGAATACTTTGTGCCAAGATTTTTTGTATGTGAGACAATTTCCAATAGCCTTATCCCCCCCTGCATTTTACAGCTACCTTCCTTCGCTAAGAAGTAACTCCTATACACTTCATTTATCCAAGACACAAACTGGCTGTGGAACTTGATAAACTACTATGTTGGGCCAATTTTCTTAAGACAAAAATATCCTAGGGGTGAGTGTGTATGAACATGTGTATGTGTGCACCATTCAGAACTTTCAGAAGATAGACACAATTTTGGGAAATCAAACAATGATACCCCACAAAAGGCAGGGAATCATTGCCTTAAGTGATAGCCTATTTGCAAGCATAGGAAGAGGATTATCCACACCTCCTTTAACGATGTTATTAATCAAAGAAAATGCCGTTTGATCTATTCACTAGTGATTGTAGCTTACAGTACAGATGCCGTTCTGAATCTAGATGACCTTCCTGGGCTGACCAGGCCAGAAGAGAAGCCGAGTAAAATGGACAGGCTCCCCACCTTCTGCTTCCACAGACCATACCTAGATGCCTGGTGAGGTTCCCAGGCCTGAGGAAAGAG
>NW_006436289.1:4084927-4085203 GCF_000325575.1 Pteropus alecto | reverse complement strand
CTGGAGGATGTCCATTTCAGAGAAACCTCTGTGCAAAATGATCGTGGAACATGTCACCAATTTAGGAGCCACATAGTAACAGGAGCCTCTATTAGTGTCGCCTTATGGATTTAAGTTGTTTGCAATCTTGCCTTAACCAAAACTTCTCATTTTACTAAAATCTGGGGGAAATTTTCTTGAACTTCATTTCTCAAAGTCATTTGTATGGTTTCTGATTGTTATTTGGGAAGAGAGTTTTTCCAGTTGGCCCACAGATGCACTAAATAACTCAAGCCT
>NW_006436289.1:4058602-4084909 GCF_000325575.1 Pteropus alecto | reverse complement strand
AAGGAGTAAGTTTCTACTCCAATTCAAATTCTTAGTCAGAGTAAGTACCTATGAGGTCCCTGTAAACTGCTCAATCCAACTCCCATGTGCTCAGATGGCTCATCCCTAACCAGAATGAACATCTACTTAATCGTCAGCTATCAACTGCCTTGGCCTGGGAAGAGGATAGAGTATTTCCATTTTGTGCACCATGGTATTCAAACTATTCGTTAGAGGGGAAAATCCCAAAGGACAGAGTCTACACAGCCTCAGAAGAACTTTAATGCGGTCTTTTGTGCTATGAAGGGAGGGAAGGAGGAGTATGGTTTTCAGTTATAAGAGATCCCACCCCCAAACTGCTGTATATGTCAAGCAGAAACAGCTTCTGTGAACGAAAGAAATCTGCTGTTCTACGTGACAGTCCTGTGATGCATTTATTTCAGTTCCATCCTGACTTCCCATTCTCTCGATTACAGAGAAAAGAATGCAACCTAAAAGTAAAATTTCAAAAACAGGTATTTTCTTCACCTGTGAAAACGGCCCCTTCCTCCTCTCTCAAGAAAGACATCTTCTTTGTTCTGTAAAGCTAAAGTTGGTTCAGGCAGTTCTTTTTCCTGTGAGTTCTCATAGAGGGACATGTTGAACAGACAAATAGCTTGTCGTTGACCACAGATGAGTTCTGTTATAAAAAGAAAACCAGCCTTCTTTCTTATACATTTTTCTATAACCCCTTAATAGGTAAAAGAAAAATTATGCAACCAGAATGACTAGGAGCTAAGCCAGAACTACGAAAGAGTGAAGGCAGGCAGGACACTTGAAGGGAGGAAGAAAACCGATCTGTTACATGTGCCAGGGATTGGGGGGTTGAGGCCGAAGGAAATATGCCTGTTGTCCTAAAAACCTCCAAACAGCACCTTCCTCAAAAGCTCATAAAGATCATATTCTTTACCCTCTTTTCACAAGAGAAAACCCATTTCGGTATGAAGAGATACAATCCAGAGCCCTACAGAGACCCTGGATAACCTTAACAGAATATGTACTTCTAACAGCTGTAAAGAGTTAAAAACACAGCAAGTTGAGCTGAAGGATTACCTATGTCCACCACGTAAAGGATTAGGCTACAGAGCTCAGAGTTAGCGTCTCATGGCACATACATGCTGAAGGAACAATGGCAATTAAAAATCTTAACAGGTACAGAAACAATGGAGCTAGAGAAGGCCAAAAAAAAAAAAAAAATCCAACCAAGAAAATAGAATTTAGTTGAAAGAGCAAAAATGCCAAGAATTTATAATGAAAGTTCTAGGAGTTCTAGGCATTCTAAGAAATTATCAGATAGCGTTATGAAGAAAGAAGGTGACAAGTCAGTGAGCCCTCTGTAAGGGTCATGTCAAAAAGAATGGCACAGAAGGTAAGAAAACTTGTTGGTGTCTTGTCAAAGTTCCCATTGGTATTAAAGACACTCACTCTTAAAAGCATTATTTATTGGAAAAAATCTTAAAGGAAGTCTTCTTAATTTCTGCAAAGCCAAATATGGTTCCCCTACCCCCCAAAATATATCTCCTGTTTGCTCACAAATTCTTTACCCTGACTCCTGGAATCTCCTGGATTCCTTGATCCGAGGCCAGGGCCTACATTTACAATGGATATGGTTCCCAGAAGGCCCTAGAAGTAACATAAAACAATGCTGCTCTACAGTTTCTTATCTAAGAAGGGTGGCTAGAAATTCAACAAAGTAAGGTGCTTCACTTGACATCTTAACATCCAGTTATTCAACATGGCCTCCTACAAGCCAAGAGGTAAGGCGTTCTTAGGTGAAATAAAACTTCCATGATATATTGGTTCACCAAAACCAGTGGGTGACTCTAAGAAGTCTCTAAATGAGTAATTATGCCAAGAGAGAAATCCATAGTAAAGACATGGCTTTCTCGGGAAGGTGGAGCTATTTAATCTTAGCAAGGGCAGCTGCTCTTCTTTCTGTGTTCTGGAACAAGGCACGAATTAAAGCTTTTACTTCACTGGAAGAGAATGCAGCTGCCAAGGGCCCTTTTCCATCTGCCCACCTGCAAAATAAAAGATAAAATTCTATTTTCTATAATATCTCTAAAGTATAAGCAAGATTTTAAAATTGCTCATTTGATCCCAAATGCTTATTTGCTTTAAATGGAAATAAAACAAATCCCAGCATCCTTCCCCTTCTTAAAATATCTACCACTCAATCTCTTTGACCTCTTCTGCTTCTTGGCTGCATTTTGGTACCGGCATAGACAGATTAAGATACCAAGTGAGAAAGATAAGACTACTCTCCCTTACTATATTCACTAAGCCCCGCTTGAACTTGACAACCATGACCACAGCCTCATATGTCATATAGAGTACTGGGATCTATAACATCTTGAAAAAGTGACTCACAGGCAATAAATGTTAACTGACAAAGAACTGGTATTAAAAAAATACATAGAGAACTCCCATAATGAAATCAATAATGAAATCACAAACAACCCAGTAAAATAAAGGGTGAAAAATATGAACAGGCATTTTACAATAGAAGAAAAATGATCGATCAATAAAAAGATGCTCAAAGTCATTAGAATTTAGGGAAATGTATATTAAAATGACAATAAGCTATCATATCACACCATTAGATCAGCAAACATTTTAAAGTCTGATAATACCAAATACTGGTGAAAATGTGAAGCAACGGGATAAATTATGAAATATTTGTATAATGGAATATGATACAGCAATGAAAATAAACTGCAGCTACACATACCATCATAAATGAATTTCAAAAAACATAATACTGAACACAAAAAGCAAGTTATAGAAGATTCAAAAATAGGCAAGTCTAAACTTTATACTATTTAGGGATATGTGCAAATGTGGTGAAACTATAAAGGAAGGCAAGGAAACAACACAAAACTCAAGAAAGTGGTTACCTCTGGTGGGGAGCATGTGGAGCAGGGTACCAGAGGTCTTCAAAGGTACTGGTAATATTTGTCTTAAGTTGGGTAATAGGTACACTTTTTCTTTAAACTCTGAGTATATTCTTACATATACCATACTCCTTCATATGTATATTTTATAACTGTAAAATGTTTAAAATACATGACGAAAGGTGGTTTCTTTAGTAAAAAAAATTCTCAATTAGTTATTATCCTAAGTCTACTGAAATCTCTGAGAAAAAAATCTTCCTAAGCATAAAAAAAGAAGCAAAGATATATCAGTATTGCAATTTTTCTTGAAGCAAGGAATTAACGATCATTTGTAGGCTATAAGAGGGCCCTTTAACAGCAGAAAGAAATATTCTTATCTGCTGCCCTCTGGAGTCTTACTTACTTAAAGATTTATCTTAATACCTACGAAAAACCTGTAAATAACAAATAAATCAAATTTTGTACTAAATATAGCTAGAGGAATTTTAATGTGGGTTTTTTTTTTTTCAAGTAGAAATCTCATTTACATTGTTTTAGAATGGACAGTATTTGCTGAGAACAATTCAGACACATCTAGAATGAATATGATATAATTCAGGATCTGTAATAAACCAAGCTAAAGCAGATAAACAAGTAGCTATGGGGATGGAGATGGACCTTAAGGCCTATTCAGGGAGCTCTCTATGCAAGGTATGCAAACTCGTTAATAATCTACCAAGACAATGATAAAAGTATCCACGGTTATGAAACTAACCCACATCTATTCTGTTGTGTGTGGTATCAACGACCTCTGCACACTCAATATGATATGCTTATAGACAGCATATAATTACTGAGCGTAGCAATTAACTGATGGTATTGAGAGAAAACATCATCCATTATATTTAAGATGAATTATTTCTATGTGGATGGTGCTCAATCTCTAAACCTACTATACTCCCTGCAGAAAAATTGCTGGTCAAACAATGGTTTGAGGCTGAATAATATAAATAAAAGTCATTTCTCTGTTTACGTGTCAAAGCCAATGTTAAATACATCCACTGTTGGCTAAAATGAGCAATAATTTCCATCTATGTGTCAGAAGGCTGTACTTCTTACAAATGCAAGATCATTTGTACAGCACACCAAAACAACATGTTCAATATCAAATAATATGAAACAAGTTTTTACGTTAACAAATATCAGAAAGTGGTAAATGAGACCCATACTATGATGGACAATGCAAATGCCCCAACTACTGCTATTTAATATGAAACACTTTCCTGAGTAATATTAAGAAACATAATACAGTAATAACTATGAATGGTGTCAGATGGGTACCAGACTTATCAGGTGATCACTTTGTTATTAAATGTCTAAGCACTATTGTACACCTGAAACTAATATAATATTGTATGTCAACTGTAATAGAAATTTTTTTTTTTTAATTTATTTCTCTCCACACACACATACAAAATAATAATAATGAAAAAAAAAAAGAAACTGAGAAAAGCATTGCTATCAATGGCACTAATATTCTTTGGAGCTATGAAGAGATATATGCCTCTATGGAAGGGTCATACTCACCGATCCCCAATTTCTTGCAGGCTGGCCTGTAACACCATCATTAATTCTTTAAATGGCATCCATTTTGGCACATAGACTGGAACCTCTTCTTGATATTTCTTGTTCTTGCTTTCCTGAGATAGAGGTGCAAATACTTGAGGTCCTTCATCCATCACTGTTTTGCATAAGGAATACAATCTATCACCATCTTCAGTAGAGATGTCCTGGTTTTGCATAAAGGGAACATAAAAGAACAGAATTGGGCCAGCTTAGTAGGAGAGAAAGAACAGATCTTTGGTGCATGCTGTCCAAGGAGTCAGCTACAGCAAAATGTTTTCCAACCAATTTAGAACATCTTACTAGACACTAGATTTCATCAACTCTTTGACAGTACTTCTAAAGCTAGAATGACATGAAATATGTTTTAACAGATCTCAAGAATTTAGTTTGCCTGCATGAAAGAGCCCATTTCTCCAGGGGATGTTATTACAAATAAGGGTTTAGCCAATCTATACTTTAGAGGCATGAGCTGGCAGAGTCCAGGCAACTTTTGTAGGAGCACAACATATAATCCCACCTGCAGGAGTGTGCTGGAAAAGTGCAGCCACACAAGGCTGCATTTCACTTTACTAAATTAAATTTAGTTCACTTTCTGATTAAATAAATACATGACTTCACACTTTACCATCCATCTGGGGACTACCCAGTTTGCAACCTCCTCATTCATAATTTACACAGATGCTAGATGGAGAAGTAGTATAATCCTACTTTCTTATGTAGATATAAAAGATAAAAATTAGCAAGTCTCCAGCGAGACAGAATTCAGACAAAACTGAAGGAAAAAAACATTATAATGATTTAGACATAAAACATGAACAAGATTTCTTCTACCATCTGTGTTGACTAAAAACGAGATTTCAACATTTTCTCAGTAAAGTGACAATCTGCAACAAGAATTGCAACTCAAGTCTGGTGAGGCACCTAATGGCTCTTACCTCTAGGGCAGTGATTCTGCCAATGATCTCAGAAATTGCAGTATTGAGTAAAGTCCCCATAGCCTTGCAATATATATTCACGGGCAGGACATCCTGCCACACAATTCCAAGTCTCTTTAGTTGGTGCAGTACCTGTCAGAAGAATATAGCTATTTACATGGAAGAGAGATTGTTGCAACTTCTATTTTCCAGTTTTACATTTATCACATATGTTTATGGGAGAAGAGGCTTTATATAAAGGTAAGGTAAAGTCATGAAGAATATGTGCTTCTTGAATATTAAACCTTAGTGATATCCCTGCTGGATGAAAAGTAGACTCAGGATATGAGGACGGGAAAACAGCAGTAAAAAGGTAAATCACACAGGAGAGAGGGGCATTAAGATAAAAGCTAATACTACAACCCAAGTTCATGGGTTAAATATTTGCTATGACAGATTTATTAATGACTAGTCACACTATTGCGCTGAAGGAAAGGTAGTTTCCTATTGGCTTGGTGGGGCAGAGGAAGGGAAAGGTCATAAATATGACTATAAAAGGTATCCAGATTTTCCAGTAGGGGTTGTGGGGAATCAACTAAGATACCTGCTACATATTCTTTAATACTTAAAAACGAGGGGGGAACATCAAAGACAGAGTACAAATTACAGAGCTAACAACAGTCTCCTACCTGACGGACTGCTTTACTTGCTGCAGAATAGTTCTCTTCATCATCCATGTTTGAAAAGTTCCTAGCACTTGATAATCTTTCCAGAAGTTCTCTTTTCTGTGCTCGCATTTGGGCCAAAAAACACTCTGTCCCTATAATGAGAAATTAAAATAAAGAATTCTAAAAGTTGTTCGATTATGCACTGCAAAACTAGGGTGGAAGAGGAAAGAAGCATGTATCATATATCTTTTCTGTCTACTTGAAAACGCTTGCTAGATAATATCATAAAGCTCCCCTAACGTTACTAGAAACAATCACTTCCAATATATTAGCCAGTTCCTCCAAAGCCACCTTCAATATAGTATGTCTTTCCCAATAGTTTGCCCAGGGCCAGGTAAGAAAAATACTTGTACAGAAGCAGCAGCTACTTATTCTTCTGATTGATCTATATCACCTAAGGGAAAAGTTGGGAATTGAAAAACTAAGTGAATCATATAGATTTTCTGCTTTTCTTAGGCTATCATTATAGTAAACATATTGATTTACTCCACATTTCATAAGTAAAGCTAAGGGAGGTAGAAGAGGGGAGAGCTGTCTTGAGGTTTTGCAAAATAACAAGCACTGACATTAGTGAGCTCTTACCAACAACGCTAACAGTACTGTCACAATACAAATCTTACTATTTGTCATTCTACTGACATAACTCTGATGTGGAGAATTCACTGCACATCAGCAATGCAGTTTAGAACTCTAATGTACCATGAAATCATGTCATGGAAATGTAATGCTTCCACAAAAAGCACATTCACTTAATAAAATTAAATAACTAGGAACACTTGCAAATTAAATGCCCTCCCACTTTCCAATATAGCTCAGGACCATCATTTAATTTCTAAATGCCACAATCATAAATCACAAAGATACCAGGCTAAGAAGATGCATAATCAATACGTTTTACTAAATTTAAGGTATCAGTTACCAAGTCTCCTAAAGCCAGGTACAAGATCCACGAAAGTAGTAGTGCCATCACAAAGAATGGGAGCAAGACGAAATCTGAACTGATGTCCCAGGGTCAGCAAGTGATGAGCAATATACATACAGTTGTTATGGTGAATGGCAGCCAACTGGGGCAGTTTTTGAAGGTTCTCCCTAGTACAGGAGGAGAAGTAGAGAGAAATTACCAATTACTGAAGTTGGAGTTGATGAAAAGTTACTACTCTTATAGTTATTTCTAGGCTTTAATCATTGTCTACTGTATAGATGCTGTATAGAACAAGATATAATCTCACCACTCCCACTCAATCAGAGTGAGGTTGTACTGCCTGAATGTGACCTTATCCAATAAAACTATTCCAGTGATTAACAAAAAAGAAAGAGTAAGGGAATTAAGATGTTTACCTGTGTCTTTGTACTGGAAACCTAGCATACCTATACATAATTAATCCCTTGAAATTTGCCATCTGTAAAAATACAGATATTCCTTCCCTTTCTCCAAATTCCTATTTCATTTATATAATGAAGCACTTAACTATTTTCTAATTCTCTAGTTTTCAAAGCTGGCTACAGATCAGTTACCTAGGAAATTTAAAATATATAGATGTTTAGACTTCACCCCAAATTAAATCACAAACTCTGAGTGAAGCCACAGTATTTATGTTTTAAAATCTTCCCAAGTGATTTTAATTTTCATACAAGATCAAAAGTCACTACTCTAAATCTTCACACATATTAGTCTCCCTACTCAGGTTGGGAAAAGATCTTGTCTTTTATTTCTGCTATATATTCACTAGCAGTCATTCAACTAATACTTCCCAGTTTGCTGATTTAATTAATGTCAGACTAGAATACACAAAGTCAGAAACTAACAATCTAAGATAGTTGTCCTCACTTTGGGCTACACATCAGAATAATTTGTAGGGCTTAAAAAAAAAAAAACACAAGATGCATGGGTCTTATACCAGACCTATAAATCAAAATCTCTAGGGGTACGACTTAGTAAAATATATATATATTCTTAAAGCTCCACATAAGATTCTAAAGTACTGCCAAAGCTGAGAACCCTGACCTAGGACAGTAGTTCTCAAATTGTGGTCCCCTGACAAGCATCATCATCAGCATTCCCTGAAAATTTGTTTAAAATTCCAGACTTATTCCCAGTCCTACTGAATCAAAAAATCTTGGGCACGGAATCTGGCAATCGGTATTTTAACAAGGCTTCCTGGTGATTCTGATGCACACTAAAGTTTGTAAACTATTGGTCTAGCCCAAAGTTCCAAGATCACACAAAAGTAAATCTAACTTCACACTAGTGTGAAAAATGTTTCTCAGCATGGAACTCCTAAGCCAACTGTCTCTGAATCTCCATGGACACAGCTATAGCTGACCCAAAGATGTTTTCTCTTTTCCTTAAGTAGAAAGTGAATAAAAAATTTAAATCACAGCAAAGAAAACATAAATAAAAATTATAAGGTTCGCAATAAATAAGTTCTCTTTTATAACAAAAACAATAGGTGGGCCTAATTAAATATCTCAATTGTTAAAAAATCTGAACTAGAAATATTACATGATTTTTTTTCTTTGAAGCCAGAGTCTTTGACTTTGACTAAGGAATAGCTTTGCTAACATATTATTTAAAACATTTATAAGACATCTAAAATACTTAATTTGCATAACAGAGAGCATTCCTAGCAGCTTAAAGTTATGAGTAACTTTTCAGATTAATATTAAAAGAAACTTTAAAAATCCAAGACTTTAGGTAAATACAGCCTAAGATAGCTAGGAAGAGTAGATGATCATATTGGATATTTAAACAATCTCTTGTGATATTAAGTCTGTAAAGCTATGAATGACAAGAGGAAATGTGGTGTTTACTAGATAGCAATATGGAGTGATGGCCTTTTTGTTTTGTAACCAAGTAAAGTGAGGCAATTCTAAAAATACCTACCATCAAAAACAGGGCGGAGTTTCCTTACTAATTTATTAATAAATGACCTATATCCTTTAAACATGTATTGTAAATGATTTACTGCATTGTATTATAAATTTTAGTAACCCAAATATCTTTGTTGTGAATTAAGATTACTGGTTTTAACCTGACTTACAAATATTTTAGACATACAACATTATACAGAAATCAGATACAGTGGTACTTACTTATGATATGTTGGTACGACATCATGGAATAAATGGAAGATATTCCTTACTGAGTAGAAAAGTTGAACAGCACTAAAAGAAAAACAGTTTCAACAGAAATGAATAAGGATATATTGGAAATGAGAAAAAAATTCAAACTAAGCTCACCTTAAGAATCATCAGCTAAAACTACAGCTGGAGAGAATATCTGGCTTGGTCACTGCTGAAAAAACCATTAATCTAGGTGGCAATATATTCTCAACCAGTATTTACTAACTAGACTGCAGCCCTTCAAACCTGGATCCACTAATACTATTAAGGATAGGAGCATTCAACCCAAAGCCTTTTATCAATTTGTGTTCTGCCAGTACCCAGAGTATCCCTTCAGTAACAAATGGAGTTAAGCCTCAAGCAAATGTTACCTACTCACTGACGCATTCTGCAAAGGGCAAGATATCAATAAAGGCATTCACAAGGTTCTTTTAGAATCAGTCTGACTTTCAGCTTTCACCTTTTCTCCTTCGTACCCCGATACAAGGAGATGAATCAACATTTCTAGAATAGACTCTAACTTCAGGTTTTTTTGCCCTTTATATCTGGCCTTAGAATACCTAAAGATTATGATGAAAATGCACTTAGAGCAAATATCAAGTTTGTGTAGCTTGCTTCTACGTAAAAATATCTTAAACTACGTATCTTGAATAAGTCACAGGAATTCCACAAATATTTTAAAAAATGAGTTATGGTTACTATACCCCCAAACACTGTTACTACTTGATTACTATGATACTTGATTATTTTATTTTTACTGCATATGTTGCTCTTTGAGGTTTAATAATAGAGAATTTTTTTTTTTACTGCATATGTTGCTCTTTGAGGTTTAATAATAGAGAATTGCATATGTTGCTCTTTGAGGTTTAATAATAGAGAATTGGGTTACGGCAGTGTAGTCATGTTTTTATTTGTCCTGTTAAAAACTATTTCTTTTAGTGGAAAGAATGTCCATAGACATTCAGTATACAAAAATATTGTTGGGTGTTCTGTGTTCACAAAAAATTTTAAAAATATTGCCTTGCACCCCTAACTTCTGATCTGGTATATTTCAGGTGAACGTTATGTGAATAGTCACTCCTTTTTTATTTTGCCAAAGGAGTATATACTTCCTTTTACATGTATTTTTCTTCCTATTTATATTCAAAACTAGATGGGCTTGTGAATATAATGATTCATTAAAGTTATGGAAGTATCTTGGTAAACATGTTCTTTCTAGAGCCAAATAAAATAAAGGGGTTTTTTAACATGTGGAGATAAAAACTGAAAGTCTGGAAGCACATCTGAAGATGCAATTTAAGTCCAGCCCTAACTGAAATTGTTTTCTACTATGAGGATGAGAAGTAAAATCTGCCATATATAGATACAAACTGAAGCGGCTTTTGTAAATGTGTTCCTACAATCGACTTGGGCTATAGCCTGTCATTTTCTCTTCATTTTAGTCTAGGGGAAGGGAAGGAGCTTACAAAAAAGAGATTCAGTAGGAGATGTGGAACAGTTTGGAGTACCCTGTGCACAACGCTGATTAGGAGAAATCATCCTGAAAGGATGAAATCAGATCTTTGGTACATTCCATTCTACATTTGGCTGCCCAACAAGGTATTATTGCTTTAAAAAATAAACATTTAAAATGTAAATTAGGGCCTGGATTTCAAAAGGTAAAATAAATGCTAAGCTAAAGAGCCAGAGCAGGCTGGAGCAGATGGTACAATTATCACTATCATTATTACCACTGCCACCAAAAACAACACCCACTTGACTATTAATCATTTTCCAGGTAGCATCCTAGGTTCTTTACACGTGCTTTCTCATGTAACATCATTCAATTCAAATAAAAAGTAAAAATTAAACAAAAATTAAAGAGATTAAAGAGCTTTTAGATAAAAAGTAATTAATTTTTAACATCAAAAAACCCATTTGTTTATCCATACACATGCTTCTATTTCTTATATCTTGTTGTAAGATGTATGTTATTGTAAATAAAAGTTAATTTTATCAATATATATCTGTGTGCTACACTGTTTTTCTAGGAAAAAATATGAACTAATGGGATAAGAAAACCCAACGAATTCCAGTCAATTTTTAAAATATCAGTTTAGATATGAATTTAATCAAGTTGTTGCCATTTTCAGACAACTCTGAACTCTTACCACTGATCACTGCTGGTTGTCGCCTCTAGTAAAGTCTGATAGGCAAGTTCCATTAATTTCTTCGCAGATTCACTGACACGACATGTGGGCAAAGAAAAGGAATGTTGGTCCAATGTATTTTCAGGCTCTAAATTCACCACTTCACTGTACTGAGTTATGGACATTTTCTGTACTTGTAGCTTGTCATCCACATCAGGGCTGGGTAAGTCAGGTACACTTATCTTAGAATCAGGAGTAATCTAAGATTCAAACACAAAAACACAGAAAATCCGCTATCCTCAGAATTCAAATGCAAGCATACACGATACTGGTAGCTTCCATGATGATAAAGCTGTGGCTCTATAGGGTAATTAAAAGATTTGAGTATATACGGCAATATTTTAATGACTGCTCAATCTTAGGTTGAGAGCATGTCAGAAGAAGTAATCAATCCACTTTACTATGGAATTCTTCCAATTTTTCTGTGCTTTCTAAATCTTGGTGAAAATAGCAATGCTGTGAAACTGGCCCAAGATTTCAGGTAAACAAAAGGACCTTCAAAATCACCTTTCTCAGACTAGATTGTTAGACCATCACAGACCAGTATGATTTTGTGTTCTTGTCATTAAGTGAATCATTTCCCACTAGAAAAATGTGTTGAATTAGTCAAAGAAATAACTCATTCAGGCTAGCACATCCTCCCTTAAAAATCTCAATCAAAACCAAAAAAGCCTCTCTAAAATTTATACAGAATACAAATCCCCAGACTTGGTCAAGCCTAAAGGAAAGAACACTAGGCTGTTAGTCTGGAAACATCAGTGATATTTTTTACCCTAACTTTTGACAAAGTCGTTTAACCTCTCTGGACCTCAATTTTTTCATTGTAAAAGGAAGAAATTGTACTGCAATAATGGTTTTTAAACCTTGCTTCTCAAAGGTGCCTCAGCAGCTAAAAAAAGGAGATATTAAGCAGGTAGAAGCAGCAGGTTCCCCACTTCTGCTGCAAGAAGGGCAGCTCTGCCCTGCACGTGCTGGACCTCTACAGGAAATCTCTAATAGAAAAAGTTGGGTCTAATAAAAATGTTTAAGTCATCTGACTTGCCTTCCTAATCTGTAAAATGGTATAACAGTATCTACTTCACAGGGCTGTTATGAAGTTTAAATAAGAAGACAAATGTCAAGAGCTTGCCAGTCACAATTATGGCTAAAGATTAGAATGCAGAAGCATGACATAATTGCTATTTATGTTTAGGAAAAAACTCACAGTTCCTCGTACTAAATTTATTTCAGCTCCCTTAACCAAAATTACCTCAAAACATACTAATATCTGTGTCCTCAAACAGCTAATTTAATATTTTGCTGAAATGGACACAGTAACAGGGTACCCCCAAGGAAAAAGAAGGCCGGCAGAAGAAGGGATAAAGGTAAAAAGAGCCTAGTACCCGCAGTGATAGAAGAAAAATGGCTGAGGTATTTTCTGTTAAAGGATTACCTCAGTCTATGTGTTGCTTTAATCTAAGTATTACCCTACATTTACCAAATATTATTTTACATATGTAAAGTATGACAAGAAAAAAAACAAAAAAATACACAGAATTACCAAGGATCAGAGGAGTAAAGTACCCTCAGTGCAAATTAATTAGTCCATTGACTTTGCAGATAATTTCTTTATACCCTACATAGATCACATCTTTTTGCTTGTTTTATTATTTTAACTTCAAAATTATTAGCCTAAGAGATGAAGTCAACATTCTCACAATAGGATATGATCTCTGGACATAAATAAAGCCTAATTATACTGTCACAAAATTGTGTACTAAAACCTCAAGTAATAAAGTTGAGAAAAATTTATAGGTTAATATACTAATTTCTAAAATAGTAATCCATTATATTTATGTAGACTTTTTCAATTTATACAATGCTTTTATATGCATTATCTTATCTGGACCTCACAATACCCTACAAAGAAGTAGATATCAGGCCCACTTTAAAGATGAGAAAACTAATATTTAGAAGACTAAAAACTCCCCTCAGTGAGCTTAGCAACTGTCATGTCTTTTTCCATTCTACCATATTCGTCTGAAAAATAAGCTGCTTCCTAAATCAACGTAATATACCATCACCCCAATACCTTCACAGTGTTGTGAATTTCAGAGGTCATTAGATTTCTAGCTGCCACAATCACATCCTGACATTTCTTGTTAGCAAAATGAGAATTGATGTTACGGGCATATTTCAGCAAATCAGTAGTATCTCCTTTTAAAAACCTCATCTCCTTTAAGGCATTTTCAAATTCTTCAGTGGATTGTATGATCTGAGAAAAACAAGGGAAAAAAAGAATTATATACATCTATTCCACTTCAATATTAAAATTTCAAATCTCATGTATAGAAAAGAAGGACCAGCTGGTCATTTAAGTTCTAGAATAAACAATCAATTACTAGGTATAAAGATATATGTTTTTCCAGCCTTAAATTCATTAAGAAGAGTGTCTTCAATAGAAATTTCTGACTCTACTTAGTAAGGTGCAAAGACCTTTAAAATAAATATCCTTATTTTAGTGTTCAAGGAAACACTAAAAAAAAAAAAACAAGTGAAGTATCACATGGTTACTACTATAGCTGATATAAGTATAAATAAAAGAACAATTGTTTTTCAAAAACCATTTTTGGGGGAATTTGCATCTGCTCCTTATTAATAATTTTCTTAACACTGTCACTAAAGAACAAAAGATCTCTAAAATAAAAAAAAAAACAAAAGACACCAATTGGAACCTATAGTCTCTTAAAACCTGTGATATCTCTGCTCTTACCTCCTCATACTGCTGTAACTTGCTGCTATTTGTTGGGATAGAATAAACCAAACAGTTTTTAATGAGGCACTCAGACAAGTCTTCCCAGATCGTGTCACCAAGCATCTCAGCCAATATGATCTTAGATGTTTTTTCATTTTCTAGATCAGCATCAAGAGGGAAATCTGAATTCAAAAGAAAAAAGTTTTAAACAAGAAATCATTCACAGTCTAGATTATTCTCAAATTCCCTAGTTTTCTAGAAGTCTTTAATTTTAAGATGATGGGGAAGAAAACAGCACAGCAAATTCTATAGCTATCTCAACTGACTGCATGGAACAAATCATGACATATAATTATTTTATTTTCACTGATCAAAAGAATCTTCTGCACTGTATTACTACCTATACTCTTTAACAATAAGGTACTAAGTCATTTACATTATAATCATCTACTGCTAATCTACTGATTGGATTATATGACAAGTACTCAGAAGTTCTACATACCAAGTTGAAATTATTTAGAATAAAATCCCAGTTCTTTAATAATGAATAAACATTTTTTTCATCACTGCATGGGCATTGAGTGTTTATCCTAAGTAAAATATCCAAAAAAAAAAAAGAAACCCACCTTATTATAGTATAATTTCTAGTCTAGCAAACAGAATACTTCCATATCTCTTCTATAATATACTCTATGGTAGTTATTTCCAACACACTTTGAGGGAATTATATTTAGAATATACTGTTAATTAATAGTTAAGAATTAGTGACCAATGTAGAGGGAAGAGGAACCATAAAAGGGACCAGCTATTTTGAACTTAGTTCTGATTCACCAAGGAAGACCTTAGGAGATAAGGACCTTAAAAGAAAGTGACCATATAATCTCAGAGCCTTGAGACACCTTTAAATGTCTAAAGTATAGGTCTACGTTGTCCAATATGATACTACCAGCCACAATTTGCTACCAAGCACTTGAAATATGGCTAGTATGACTAAGCAACTAAATTTTTTAAATTTTTAACTAATTTCAATTTAAGTTTAAAAATGGAAGCAAGGTATATGGTTATAAAGAGTAGTACAAGAGAGCTTTGAAGAGGTAAACTAGTTCTTTATCTTGATTGTGGTAGTTACATAAATCTACACATGATAAAAATGCATAGAACTATACACACACATACAAATGAGTGAAGGTAAAACTAGTGAAATCTGAATATGCTCTGCGAATTGTACTAAAGTCAATTTCCTGGCTGTATTATAGTTACACAAGATATTAACACTGAGGAAAACTGGGTGAAGGGTACATGAAACCATTATTTATTTTTTAAATAAAAACTTTAAACTTAAAAAAAGAGAAAGTAGTATAAAATACTTTTCTGTTAAATGCAACTTTGTTGTTTTGATAAGACAACATTTCACTTTAAACACTGCATCGTGTAAGCTATTATGTATACTGTACTTAGTGCTCATGTCAGGCACATACATATTTCTAATACTTCCAATCTATTCGATGTAAACAGAATGAATCTGTTTACATCTACTAGAATGATGTTTCTTCTATGCATCAATGTAACACTGTAATGTGTTTATTTGAATATTTTATGCATACAGCACAAGTTACAGCAATACATATATAAATTATTAAAAGTAGTTAAATTCAAATACTTATTTATGATATAATTATTTTTCTAGTTTAAGAAAACAACTATAGACAGACCTTTACATTTAAAATTAAGGTATATTATTAATGTAGAATCATAAAATGCAGAAGCTAGTAGCACCGTTGCAACAGTCAAGGAAAAAAAGAGAGACTCTTAAGAAAATAAGTCACAAATTTCACAATATGTGGCAGCTGCAATTTGCTAAAACAGCAAAACAAAAAATCTGCTTGCTTGCTAAGCAAAAATATTTTTTTTAAATAATAAAGTAAACATTATTAAGAGACATTTGCAGCAAATACATCAGGAATTTCTTGGGTTCACTCTCAAAACATAACAGACAATGTTAGTCGCCTAAAAATCACAATTAAATGTCCTACCAAAAATGTGATTTTAACAGGATCTGAGCTTGTAAATGACTTGGATTCTTACTTACACACACACACACACACACACACACATTTTTAGATAGAGAGATGGCAAAAAAAAAAAATTATGATTTCAGTTATGGACACTTTGTTAGAAAATTATAAGAAAAAGATATTTTTTAAAATGTGAAAGATCTTCAATTAAGCCACTATAGGATAGTGACCATAGAAGACTAGATCTTTCTAACTACAGATATCAAAGATCAACTGATTCAACTTATGAAAAATTGAAAAGTTTCCTTTAGCTTTAGATGATACTTTGACTACATTTTGTCTAACAGGACTTCCAAATTTACAAAGAAATATTGTCAGTTCCCAGCCTAAAACATCAAACTTGCAAAGTAATGTATTTTTGTCTCAAAAATTACATGATTATATGACAAAGAATAATTTCAGCTAGACATAGAAAATTCACTTCTTTCATAAATGTTACAAAGCTTTGTTAGGTAAAAAATGCTGATTTATTGGACTTGTATAACAAGAGACTGATGATACTCTTATTGCTTATCTCTACTGCATAATATATATATGTGTGTTTAGTTTTTGCTGAAACAGACTCTCAAAAGTGTCATGAATACAGCTGTCAAAATCATTCAGTGCATATTCATGCAAACACCAAATTATCACTGATTTGTAGAGCTGCTGAAATAAACAAAAGACAATAAATATGATCTTATGTTCTTTGCCAATGATCATTAGTTGTCTAGAAGAGTTTTACAAAGATTTATTGCACTGTTATCTTTAAGATTTTCTTGGAGCAAAAGTATGCTTACCAAATAATAATCAGGGATAAAAAATGGCAATGTACTTTATGTTTTCTACTGAAATCACGCTACATACAAACAAGCTAAATGTGAAGTTCTAAGGGAGAGTAAAGCTTATTTGTGACCTCACTAGACACATACAAGAATTTATATTGAAATTAAACTTTTTCATAATACAAATCAATAATATTACCATTTTTCTAACAAAACTCAATATGCAAAAGATTTTGATTGAAATCTGCAATGTGAATTAGCTGCCAGAAATACCAAATGAATTTAAAGAATGCTTTGGTGATATTGATAAACTTAGAGCTTTTAAAAAATTTATGTAATACCACTTTGAATTCCATGTTAATAATAGTAAGTTTATACATGGGTTAGTGAATTTAATTAACTCACAGTTGTGAAACATATGCTTTTGCTTTAAAGCCAAATTTATTCATTTAAAAGGGATGAACTAAATTTGTTGACGTAGGTGAGAATAATTAAAGGAAAATGATTTGGGGAGACTCAATACAGCTATTCGAAAAATTTTCAGTATGTTTGGAACAACCTGGGGATGGAACCTACTTTTTCAACTGTAAATTTCATGACATCTAAATACAGAGCAATCATTTCTAGGGAAAATTTACATCTGAATTGAGATATACAATATGTATAAAATAATTTGCAAATCAAATTTGCAAGTGTGTATAAAAAAGGGATATAAACTATCTCATTAATAATTTTTTTTACTGATTATATATTAAAATTATATTTTGGATATATTGGGCTAAATGAAATATATTATTAAAGTTCAAGTTTCATTTAACTTTTTCATGCGGTCACTAGAAAATTTTAAATTACATTATGTAGCAAATATTTTATTTCTATTAGACAACGCTGATTAAAACTATAGAACCTAAATGCAGGTACCATCTTAGTCAAGTGGTATAAGCAGCTGGTACAGTGCCATGCTCTATAATGATTTGTTGAATGTATATATGCATACATACCAGAGAAGAAAAAGTTAAGTGTAATACATAGCTGTCATCACACTATATAACCTGATTGTATCTTTTTTCCTTAAGATCGTATCATAAACATATTAAAAAGTATTATATTCCTATTTTGCTTAGTTTTTTATTAGTAAAGGGCATTAAATTTTGTCGTAATAGTTTCTATATCTAATGCTGTATCAATATGCTGATATAATGAACCATTTGATAACTTTCTTATGTGGAACCATCTCTGCACTCCTAGAGTAAACTCTTGGTCACAACATGTCCTTTTTAAAGATACTTTTGGATTTAATTTACTTCTTTTTTTTACATTTATTTTTTGCATTTATAAATCAAAGGTAAAATCTTTCTACAGTGTTTTCTCTGTGAGTAAACTATTATTATATTTTAGTATTGTTTATGCTGCTTTTTTAAAAAATAGGGCATTTTTTATCTTTTTCTATTGACCAAAGAGCTTGATTAACAAAGGGATTATCAGTAATTTGAAGAACGCAAAGAGTTGAGTCAAAAACCTTCAGTGGCGCCTGATGGTGGCTCTTTAGTGTCAAGTCTTCAACAATCTTTCAAATTTCTTCTACAATTATTTGTATGTTTGGAGTTTCTGCTTTTTGGTAAATTTTAGTAATTTATACTTTACAGAAAATTATTCATGGTAAAAGCAAAACATGCTTGTTGTGGTTAAGATCAACACCACTAAGGTTTATAAAGAAACAACCCAAATTTATTTACCCTCTCCATACCCACAAGCTTATTACCCTTCTCTCCTTGCCCAAGTGACCAATTTTAAGATTGGTTGGTATTCTTTCACTCTCAGATTTGAACAAAAAGAAAAAAAAGAAAAATATATATATATATGTACATGTACATACACATATATGAATTTGCCAAATACACGCGCACACACACAAAATACACGCATTTCTGCACAAATACACTGTATGAACTGAACTGTGTCCCTCCTCCAATTCATATATCAAAGCCCTAACCCCAGTATGATTACATCTGGAGATAGGGCCTGGCTTTTAAAGAGGCAGTTAAAGTTAAATGGGGTGATAAGGGTGGGGCCCTAATCCAGTATGACTAGTGCCCCTATAAGAAAAGAAAGAGACACCAGGGATATGCAGCAGAGAAGAAAGGCCATGTGTGGACACAGTGAGAAGACAGTATGCAAGGTAAAGAAAGAGGGTTCGGGAGAAACCAAATCTGCCAACACCTACGCCTTGGACTTTCAGCCTCCAAAACTGTTGAAAAAATAAATATCTGTTGTTTAAGCCCCTCAGCCTGTGGTATTTTGTTATGGCAGCCCTGGCAAACTAATGCACTACTCATGTAAGGGGCTGCTTATTTTTTTATAAAAATGACCTCATGCCACAGATTTTATACTTAAGTTTTTTATCACTTAAAAATAGACCATAGCCTTCTTTTAGGTCGACATATCTAGCTCTACTTCATTAGTTTTTAAGAGCTGCATAATATACCATGGTATGGCTCAACCATAGGTTATATACCTGTTCCTCAATTGATGCGCATTCCAGTGTGCATGTATATATACTACTCACACATATAAACATATATACTATTGATATCACTTCTGCAAGGAATTAAAAAGTGGGATACTGGGTCAAAGGAATGCATATTTTATATGTTACTATACAGCTTCAGACATTACTTTCTAAAAAACACTCACAAAAAGCAATAAAGTAGACTACTTTCTACTTTACCGAAAATGTCTTACACAGATCTTTTGTCAACCCTAAGGTCAGAGAGTTCTACCTTGATGGTGTGATTTCCATTCCCCTACTAGTAAGGTTAAGCAACACATACCTTTATTAACAAACTGTACCTTTTCTTACATGCATTGCCTATTAACATTTTTTGCCCATTTTTCTACTGTTTTTATGGGAAAAAAATCCTTTTAACAACTCCTTGTCTGTCCAATGTACTGCAAATATTTTCTTCCAGTATACTACTGTCTTTTGACTTTATGATACTGTTTACCATACAGAATTTAACATTTTCATGTAGGCAAATTTGTGAATTCCTTCCTTTATCCACTCTGACCTTCCTGAGGCTATTCAAGTCTTCCCCTAAATTTTCTTCTAACATTTATTGTTTTACTTTTTACATAAAGGGCTTTAAATTCATCTGGAATTTATTTCTGCATGAAGTATGAAGCAGGAATCTAACTTTGTTTTATTTTATATAGGTAAGTGAATTTTGCTAGCATCATTATTAAAGAAACTATTTGTTCCACTAAACTGAAATGTAACTTTGATAGAATGTTAAGTTCTACTTTATTCTTGACTTTACTTCCGGACTCTTTTCATTCCACTGAATTTCCTGTGTCAAAAAAACAATTTTAATTATAAAACCTACCCACTAATGTTTTTCAAATCTTTATTAGCAATTCTCACAAATGTATTTTTGATGTAAGCTTTAGAGTAATTTGTCCAGTTTGAAAAATATATAAAGGGAATCTGATTGGAAATGTATTAAATTTATTTTGTAATCAACTGACAATTTTATGAGGCTGTCTTCTGATCTAAGGTAGTCTCCCTTTTATTCAATTATGTTTTATGGTTTTCTTCACATATGTAATCTCTTTTCTTGTTAATATTTAAGAATTTTATAGATTTGTTGCCATTACAAGTATTGTTATATTTTAATTTATGTCTGGTTGTTACTAGTTTAAAGAGAAGTTATAAATTTTTATATTTTATATTGTATCTAGACAACTTAGTAAATTTCTTAATTATAAAAGTTTTACTCGTCTATTGGTTTTCTAGGTACACAATTATATCATTTACAAGTAAAGATAATTTCTTCTCTTTATTTTAATATTCATGCTTATTTTACTTTGTCTTCTTTGCATAAGACAAAATGCCTAAAACAATGTCAAAGAATATTTACAATAGTGTGCATTCTCGACTTATAACTGGTTTTAATGAAAATAAAGTTTTTAATCCTGTAATAGAATACTTGTTGCTGGCTTTTTAGAAGTAATTAGTTTTAAAACAAGCTTTACTTTAAAAAAAATCAATAAAATACAACAATATGCAAACTGATCTACTGTACAGCTATATAACTTACTTATTTCCCTACTAGTAAAGATTTCATTACTTTCTAGTTTTTCAGCATTTTAAGTAACATCGTGATGAACATCTTATACATAAGTAGTTTTATGTATTTAAGATCATATTTTTAGGGCAGAATCCTAGAAGCTGAAATCCTGGTTTAAAGGAAATAAACATTTTAAGGTTTTTTAGACATTTTGCCAAATTCTTTCCAAAAGAATATTCATTCTCTTCTTAAAAGCTCCTTTTTTTATTGGTAGAATGATGAATAACAATAAAGAAAACTTGGGAGAAAAATACATATTCAGACATAAGTGGAAGGGCAAAAGCCTTTATGAATTTTTAGAATAACTAAAAGCAAAAGAAGTAGAAGATTCCAAAAAGAACTAAAGAGTCAAATATGATTTTCAGGTTATATTAAATGAAGAAGATGAAGGAGGTGAAATGTTAATTGATGGATATCAAAGAGAACACAGAATTCCTAAATTCCTGTTTTACCATCCTCTTCTTTGTCAAAGACAATGATCTCAGAGCCAAAAGAAAAAAATAGATGGTAAAAGAGAATCTAAAGTCTAAAATGCATAAAGAGATTATTAGAAGAGCACCTAACAACAAAGAGTTGTTTTCTGCTCTGAATATCCTAGGTGCTAGGAAAACTTACAAAGAAAATAACAGGTTGAGATGAGTATTAATTAATTTAATGAACCAGTGTCAAATTGGAAAGTAGTTTCTATTGGAATTCTCCAGAACACCCTCCCAATCTGGCCCTATCCCAGGCAACAGTATCATCACTGACTCAGATTAAACTATAAGAAAACATAGTTATCAATTACACTTAAATGAAAAAGAAAGAATAGTAAACACATTGAAAATTGTATCAAGTAAAATTTAACAAAGATTAATGTTAATTCCAAAAAATCAAGTATAAGTGTAAGATGGAAAAACAGCAGTTTGCGTTGAGTATGACATAGGATTTTCATTTCCATTAAGCTCAATGAGTTAACTGTAATAATAGCCTTTGACCACACTATTAGAAACACGGAACTGAGAATGAGGGCATGCATGCTCCCATACTATTCTGAACTGGTTCAAACTATATCTAGAATACTTGTTCTCTTTTGAACACCATACTTTAACAAGAGGACTATAGAAGAAATGGAATATATTCACAGAACATCAATGAAGGTAAGGGGAACTTAAAACTACGTCATTCGAAAAAACCTAAGGATGTTTATACTGGTGACAAGATGTAAGGGAAATAACAGCTACTGTACGAATTTGAAAGTCCATCATGTGTAATAGGAATTAGACTTGTTCTATATAGCTCCACACAGTAGAAATAGCTACAATAAAGCAGACATTACTGGGCAATATATTTTGAAGAAGTTTTTTAAATAACTACCTTAAAGATTTAATTTGCAAAATGGGGATTTTGGTTATAGTATTTAATGTAGGAGATATGATTTTTAAAAAAGAAACAAAAACTTCATAGTACTTGGCGCTAGCCAGAAGTAGGAAGAAATGCCTCAAGCAGTGAGTTCCCTCTCACTAAAGGTGTTCAGGTTGGTTATATGACCAATTTATGGGAGTGCTACAGAGGAGACTCAAGCACAGAGATATCTAGATTGAATCGCCTCTCTGATTTCTTCCAATCCTTGGGTATTTTGTTTACACCTTTGTTTATATCTAATAAAAATAAAAGTGTATTATCTCTCTAAGGGAAGAAACAAGAAAACTACCTTGAATTTTTGCAATCTGTGCAAGTCTTAGATTTTTTCTTTTCTGTTGTCAAAACTAGAAAGAATTCTTTGCATATTTATTCCCTAAACTATATGATTGCCAGAAAGACATATAAACAATGGCAAATTGTTTTTATTTTCTCCACAGTAAGAATGCTAGATTTGACTATTAAATAAGACAACTGAGAAAAGCAAAAAGACGGTAAGTCAAACAGACTAAAAAAAAAAAAAAAAAGTATTAAATAAAACACCAGAAGAAATTTTACTTTTAATAGTAAATTAATAGTAATGACAAACAAAAAATGACTCAAGCAACACAGAAGCTGGCTATTTCAACTGTGAATACATAAAGAGCTAACCAACAGTTTGAGTTGGAATATAATTCATTCATATGTTAAATCTAGTTTGTTTATGTCAGGTTAAGGGATTTTTCCACTGAAATATGTAAAATAACACTTGGTTCTTTTCTGCTTCTCCTATGATTAAAGCAAAAGTCCTAAAATGTGATGTTACCAGGAGTCAAGTGAGAGAAGGGCATCCTAGAATTCAACTCAATTTAACAAATACTGAATCTGGGGTACCACTGATAACCCTATTTGTCAATACAGGGCAGAGAAGGAATACAAAGCAGAGCAAGAAATAAGAAGGTAACTACATTTTTCCCATGACAAAATCTACTCACGTCTGATCCTCCATTCACTCAGATTGTGGGCATTTTTATCCATTCTGAAATAATACTCTCAAAAATCATAATGAGTTTTCCAAAATATAAAAGCACTGCCTTAGAGAAACATACCTAGTTGTTTCTGCAGCACTTCCAACACCAGTCTGATCTTCGCAAAAACTTCAGATGGTGATGGATGTTCCAAGTCAGTCATCACAGATTCAAAACGAATAATAATGATGTTAGGCTGCCTTTCTATCACAGCAAAAAGGGAGGGGCAAGTTGCCAAAGGCCTAAGAATATACTTCAGCAGCATCTGACCTGAAAATTATATGAACACTCATTAAAAAACACCAGAAGAAACTTGTAAATAAAAGCATGTCAAAAAAAAAGACCTTTGAGTCTAACAACAAATATACATCACAACATTACATACCACTTGCAAAGCAGATTTTTCCCACTGACGTTTCCCAGATTATCTACAGATTTTTAAATTATTCAAAAAATCAGATAAAATAAATTGCAGAAGTTTAAGAAAAAAAGAAAAAAGAAAGAAAACAAGGAAATAAAGTATCTAAGCACTTAATAAAAAGGCTAATATTTACAACAATTCCATTTGATGAATCATGAGGTCAAACTTACGATCCATCAATATTATCCAGAGAATATTTTATAATTTTTTTCTGTCATTTCTTTAACATTGGGTCTTCTGAGATTTCATGTAAATGACACAAAGTAGTGTGTCTTACCAAATGATTTAAGCTTGGTATGTAGCTCTCCTAGAATAGAAAATGCCAAGAGGACAGAACTGGTTGGTGGCACAGGGGTCTTCTCTTCGTTTTGAGACTGTTCAGTGTATAAATGAAGTTCTGTTTGTAGACAAGATTCCAAGTTGCTCATATCTAAGAAAAAGGGAAAAAACATCAGCTGTCTCAGCAATGTAAAATGTTCCCGCTTCCATTCCTCAGAGCCGATTCTCTACTGAGATTCCTAAATATGTAGTTTTATTACAGTACAATTTTAATGCAATCAAATATTAATGACATTTATGTCCTCGGCATCACTTTAAAACAAAGGTTTTAGTATATTCAAATAACTGAACTAAGTGCAGAAGCAAGATGATGCACCTACAATAAATGCTTATTAAATATGTACTGAATGACTGAATGAAGGCAAGGAGTGAGAAGTGAGATCATAGTTTCACTTAAGACCTCCTCTTCTTTGTTCTAAGAGAAAGACCTGCCAAACAAATTTAACAGAAAGGTGTGTTACAACAAAGAATACAGCTACCATCTTCTCTTAATTTTAGTCTGCTTGGATACAGAATCTAAAGTTTTCTAGATTATGTCCTTCAAAATACCAAAAATAAATGTGTTATCAGAGTTATCCTATTTCTTCATCTTGCAAAGCACCCCGCTCTCATGATTTGTCACCATTTTATCCTAAGGACTGAGAAAAACTGAGCCAAATCTTTGTCTCTCTGATCCCTTGTTTTCTCTCCTAAGCAAGAGAGAAAATGGCTGAACAGCTTCTTTAAGCATCCTAGCCAAGATAAACTGTTGGTATTAGAGCTGCTGGAAACAGGTACATCCTACAATGCAGAAGCAGCTTTGTGTGATGGTAAACTGCTACCACCTCCTCAACCATAACCTCATCACATGGATCCCACCCACCCAATCATCTTCCTTCTTCTCTGCTCCTAGTGAAAGGACAGAAAGTAAGATGTAAGGGAAGTAAAGTGAGAACACTTTGGAAATCTAGATGAGTTCATCCTAATAAGCATTTTGCTTAATATGAGAACTTAATAGTGACTTGGGAGATTAATGAAACCTTCTCATCTACCAACATAAAATATTTAGAATATATTCAAAGTTCAAATTGGTTCAGGCAGATTAAGCAAAGCTGTCCACCTGAGGTCAGTAGCACCTTTTGATGGTGGGAACTTCCATATAATCAGCTTCTGCCACTCCTCTCCAAGGTGATACAGTATGTTCTGTTTCTGTATCGTAAGCTCCATGCTGAGAGATTTCGACATTTTTAAATCAAAGCATTTTCTGGATTTTAATAACTTCAAGCAGTTCTGTGCCTATTAGTGAAATGGAATCACTGTTAAACATTCCGTCTGGACTCAGGGCAATTACAATATATTTGTATAATAAGAAATACATGGAACACAAAATTTACTAAAAACAAAAATAGTAGTAATTGCTCATGCTTTGGAGAAAGCATCTAATACCTCTTCTAGACGGTGAGCAGCAGTGACATACTTCTTCTCTGCTAATGCACAATTATATTCTTCAATAGCAGTAGAAAACTGAAAAGATAAGTATAGTTATTAGGTATTTTATTTTATGTACTCTATTATTTCAAGTCTCTGCTTGTTTTTAAAATATGAAAAAATGCTAGTCAGGGGATACATATTTAATAATGAGACCAACTGGGGAAAAAACTTTATCACCACCAAAACACTAAAGTTTGATTTGAATTTACTGACCTCTTGTAGCTGTTTAAGCAAACTGAGGACTACCGAGTCTCTTTCCAATTGCTGTTTCAAGTCTGTAAATTCAGTGGTTGATACATGAAGATCCCGGCGGACCTAATTCGTACATCAAAAACAAGTATACTTTTATGCTATACTATATCTAAGAAATACAAAATTTATAGCTAATCAATAAGATTTATTAGGTAGATATAATTCATGTTGAAATTTAAATGCCAGTTAAGACTGGAATAAAAAGCAATAAGATTGGTCCACTTAGTCCAAACCCTTGTCCAATGC
>NW_006436289.1:4050863-4058560 GCF_000325575.1 Pteropus alecto | reverse complement strand
CAACATAATATCCTCATGTCACCACCTAGTCTTAGTTTAAGCAGTTATCTTTCACCAGAGTTCATCCACCTGGATTACTAGAAGGGTTTCCCCATTGCCAACTCATTCTACAATTGGATAGCTCTAACTATTAGAAAGATTTTATGCTGAGTCAGAATCTACCTCCTGTTCTGTCGCACCTTTTCAGGGACTTTGTATTATAATTATTTCTTCCCCTCTATATCTTTTACCTCCCTCTTTTTCATTCTTCATTCATGAAAGTTATACTGATGGAATACTTTCACTAAAGCATGGCTCTTCCCATCAAATTTAAATGTGTTAAAATTACCCCCACCTTTAAGAAAAATTTCTTTTACCTCAGCAACCACCCTATTCCTTAGTAGCTACCTTATTTCTCTCCGGCGCACAAACAAGTTTCTTGCGAGAGTAATCCAGACTCACTGTCTGTTCTTTTTCACTCCTCATTCATTCTATAACACACTGTGATCTGGTTTCTACCCCTACCATTCCATCAAAACTATTCCAAACAGCTGGTGCCAAAAACACCAATCAGCTCCTTGTTGCTAAATCCAAAGCATATATCATCAATATTTAACTATTTCAGTACGCTGATACTTACCTTCCCTTCACTCTATAACACCATTCTCTACTTACTGATTTTCCTCCTTTTCTTTGGCCATTCCTTTTCATTTTATTTTAGGAGCTTCATTTTCCCACTTCATAAATACTGATATTCCTTTCTTCCTGGCCCCCTTCTTATTCTGAACCACTGGTTTCCAAAAAATAAGGCTTTTTCGCCCGACATCCTTCCAGGAACATTTAGACTTGTCACAACTGAAGGAGTTTGGTATATAGTGAATAGAGGCAGGGATACTGCTAAACATCTTACAATGTACAGGACAGCCTCCACAGCAAAGAAGTACCCAGCTCCAAATATCGACAGTGCATAGGTTGAGAAATTCTGCTCTATTCACACCCTCTGGGCAAGCTCATCCATTCCCAGGGCTTCAGTTTCTAAGTGCTGCTAACTCAAGTCCACATCACTTTCCTAACCTCCAAACATGTACATGGATGGGGTGATATGCAAACTGTTCACTGAAATCCGTTCTCTGACTCTCCCACAGTAACACCACATGGCTACCCAACTAGACTATATTCTAGCTTCCCTCACAATTAGATCTGACTAGTGTCTAAGATCTCACCAATGGCATTTAAGCAGAAGTGGTATGCATTATTTCCAAGTCTGAATCCTAAGAAAACAGATGTGCCTCCTCTGTACCCTCTCTTTGCCCTTAACCTCCAGCTATAATCTGAACATGGGGAGAGACTAATTTCAACCATGCAAAGAAAATCCTACAGCAGTGCTTCTCAAACTGTAACATACATGCATAACACCTAGTGAATCTTATTAAAGCATAGGCTCTGATTCAGTAAGTCTGGGATGGGGCCCAAGAGCCTCCACCTCTAACAAGCCACCAGGTGTTGGCAATTCTGCTGCTCTACAAACCGCTGGAAGACAATTCTTTATGAGTCTCACATTTCTGTACTGTCTTGCAAAGGAAGCAATGACTGTCTTTAGTTCTGGACTATCTTTTCAAGGATGTTTGTGTAGTAAACAGCTTGGAAAACAGAGATGGTGTTTCCCTCCAGGCATGCTTACTACTCATTATGAGATTCAGGTCCCTTAAACTCAGGAGTTTTCTTCTATAACTGCGCACTGGCCCTTAGGAATTAGGGATCGGGGTACTGTGCAAAAATGTTCATACTGTGGCTACTGCTGTGAATAATAAACTGTCCTTCATCTCTCACCCACAGCCATGAAACTGTCAAGGTAACTTGCTGATTTGCAGATAGGTTAAAAAAAAAATCTCAGATCCCCTTCCCGGTTCTCGACAGACTATACCAGGGAAGTAGATCTCAGGTTGTAGAATCAGCCTGACAGCCTAAACCACTACGATGTTATCTTGTTTGAGCCGTTGCATTTCAAGTTCACTCACTCCCTCTCTCGAGCAATCTCTCTCCCCACCTCTCCCCACCTCCTTCCTCACCCCCTCCCCCACCCCCCCACTTCCCACCCCCACTGCCAACCCCTTTCTTTACAACAGTCTAGCCTTCATCTTAATACAATCCAACTGCACAGCTCTATTTGGATATTCCTTAGGCACCCATATTTAAAATCATTTCCCCCACAAAAACCTACTCCTTCTCTATATTCTCTACTTCAATGAATGGCACACCAGTGGCTGAGTTCCCCAGTTATCCTTGATTCCTTCATCTTTCACTCCACGCATCAAAAAGTCCTAAAGATCTTATGTCTTAAATGTCACTATGATGCACCCACTTTTCTCCATCTCCACTGCTACTGACTTTAGAGTAGGTCACGGTCCTGTCTTGCCTGATTACTTTAACTGCCTCCTATTGCTTTAATTGCCTTCTCATTTCTTCGAACTGCAAGCAAAATGGGATTCCTAGAATTCAAATCTGATGTCACTCTCTTGCTTAAAATCCTCCATGGCTTCCACAGTGTCATCAAAGCAACATCCATGCTACTTAAATTGATACACAAGGTCCTTGCTTACCTTTCTAATCTCATCTCATGTCCTTTCCCACCACTCTCTAAGCATAGTCACAGGGAACACTTGAAGCTCTCCAAAAGTGGCATCTCCCCATTATCTCCATGCCTCTGTAATGCTGTCCTCTACGCCTACCTAAAACACTCTTCCCTCCTCCTATGCCTAATTACCTATCATTTCAGGTTTTGGTTTGGACACTACTTCCTACAGGAAGCCATCTTTAGCTACATCTCCTCTTTCTAACTAGATTATTCCTATTTAGTATGTATCACGCTATTCCACTCACCTACAACAGGCATGAAATCCACATTTTGAAATAAAAAACTGTTTAGTTCTGCAACTATCAGTGTCCAGCATCTTATAAATAGGTGTTCAATACACCAAATAACTGAATAAATCCCTTTATAATATCCACCTAGTGAATCTAATTCCCCTTATCTAGCCATAATTTGATTCTTTCTCCCATATGACAGGGCTTCAGATCTTGAAAGTATTTTTAACTAAGGCTAAAGACTCTGTTTTTTTCATTGTTCTTTAGATGGTACAGTGTTCAAGCCTGGACCTTTTCATCTAGACCAGCCGTCTTTCAAAATACAACAACCAGAACTAAATAAATTTCACCAGCCATAATCTGGCCAGAAAAATATACAGAGCCCATTACTCTCTTGTTCCAGACACTTCATTTCTAATAGTACAGTCAAAGACTGCACTATTGACTCACTGATCAAACAAATACAACATTAAAAATATTTGAACTGAGCCAGAATGTAGAGTAACAGATTTATTGTTATTAAAACCTCTAATTAGAATGACTGGTAAACTGACTGTTAAATAGATTTTCTAGGCAACTAGTGGTTTCCCCACCTACGATTCAAGTTTTATAGGAAACTTTTGAAAACACATTTGTTCATTTTCCTTTTTAAGTTAACTATCGCAAAGAAAAGAGTTTTGGTGTCTTTCCTTAAGGACCTTGAGCAAAGCTCAACATCTTGATTTTGGATATGACTGAGCCCTGAATAACTTAGAAATAGATGTAGAAGACACCTAAGATTAGACTTTGTTTACACTTCTAATATCAACTTGATTTCTTTCAACTGCTTAATTTTCCTAAAGCTGCAAGGGAAAACTCTTGGTGAGAAAAGATATGTGAAAATGTTTTCAAAATTATAAAACAGCTACTTCTGTTTTCAGACTGGCTTACTTCTTATTTTGATGATGGCACTCTGCAAATGTAGTAAACATTCTTAAAACCTGCCAAACTTTCCATAAGAAGTACAGCAAGCACTAGCCCCACAGAGTGACAAGAAGTAGAGTGGCTGTGATGGATAAAGAGACAATTTTCCAGAAGGCCAAAAGACAAAGACTATGCTGAAGCTTGGATGTGTTGAAGCCAGCTATAGATGTAAGAGAATGCTGGCCATTAACAGATACAAACATTGTGAACTAAGAAGCAACAAGAGAAAAGGCCAAATTATCCAGTCCTAAGCTTCATCTATTTTTATTTTATTATGAAGACAATAAAATCCTGAGGTTATTTTTTTTTTAAATGTATGAAGTGCTACTCAAATGCAACACATTATTATTATAGCTAAAAAACTTTACCATAAAAAAATTGTTTACATAATATTTTTGGAAAATATCTCTATTTCATTTTTTTTATTTTTTATTTTTTTCTTTTTGAAAGGCAGACTGCCTCATGCAGTGGTACCTCATTTGGATGTGACTGGAGTTTTGGAAGCTTGACTACCCTACATTCTATCTACAAATGGACCTTGAGAGCTTGTTTGGAGGTTCTAGCAGGGGAGCACAGCTACTCGTATATCCTTGACTGAAGAACAGTCCTCTTCTCTATCGGAGAAGGTCGTCCACTTCAATCATGAGCACAGCTTCAGGAGGGACACACATGGAGCAGTGAGAGAGGAAGGGGACACCCACCTAGCCAGCCAGATCAGCTGAATCAACCCTGGCGATCAACAGAACAGACGTCACAGCCAGATCACTCTTACATCCAAAATATCTCTATTTTAAAGTTGGAAGTCACACTAAAGTCATCTAATTCAACTTCCATTCACCAATAAGGAAAGTGAGGCCTTGAAAAGTTGTATGGAACTGAAGTGTCTTCGGAATGAGGAAACTGAACTGCCTCCCTACAAACCTACCAATATAACTATTCTTACCTCACTCTCTATCCTGGATTTCAGCTGGTCAATGTCATCAGATAGCTTGTCCACTTGTGTAACAAGGTCCTGTGCACTTTGCATGCTAGGCAAGAATTCACTGTACTTCTTGCTGATCATACTGCACACCTCACCCTGTAAGACAGAAAAATTACAATGAGATGAATAGGGAACTCTGTTAAAAATATACAGTTCATCTTTCATCAGGCATCTTCTATGTTGGAGCCTTCTTGCCAGTTACCCACACCCATTCACTTTCTCTTGAAGCCAATGGGTTTCTTTGAAAAACACATATCTCCCACCATTAAAGGTGGTATAACATTAGGGGGCAAGAAGACAATGATTACCAGACCTCAACAGTGCCCAAGAGTGGTACAAATTCTGGAAGAGAGAAAGGCAGAGCCGTAAGTTCTCATACTGAACTATATAAGCTCAGACTACAGCCACAATTTTAAGCATAAATCTAATGGAAAAGAAAGCAAATGGATAATTTAAATCTATAATCTGTATACCTCAATCAATTTATGGATTTCTAGCTTAAGGCCTAATATAACCCTAAACTGACAAGTTTCATCATCTCTTTTAATTCAAAGTAATTAAATAAATAAATTATTGAATAATTTGCACTGAATTAATCAATGCTTTGGAAGATACAAAAATAAACTACACTTTCCCACAAATAAATTCCTTTTAGATAGGAAAGATAGTACACATATGTAACTAGAATATAGAAATGTAATACAGCAACAGAGTTAATTGCTTCCAGGAGCACAAATGAAAAAGAGATCACCTCTGCCTAAGGGAAAAGTGAGGCTATTTTTCATGCAGGAAACTACATTTGATATGGCACTTGAAAAATGGGTGGAAATACTATAGGTAAAAGATGGAGAAATGATAACATAAGCAAAATCTGAGAACTAAGAGAAAAGTGGGCCTGCCTGGAGTATAAAAAATAATTTTCAATTGGCTGAAGATTCACCTTAGAAAAAGAAACTAGTGAAAAAAAAGGTATGTGAGGTCCAGAACACATAGGATCCATGCTAAAGTAGCTTGTCTGCCTTCTTTCCCTTACATAAAAAGTGGTGGTAAATTCTAAAGCCATATTAAAGAAGCAATACCAGTGACATGAATACTTAAAATTTAGGAAATCATTTTTGTAAAAATAAAACCATTTTTGTGCTTGATGGTACAATGCCAAATTTGCTCCCTTAAATCCAGACATAGGCGGTACACATAATTTTAAACGAAAGCAACAAAGATGTGGGCAAATGCTGGCAAGGTGATAACAGCAGTACAAAGTGAAACTGTGTGGCTATGTGCCCTTTTTTCTCTGTATCAATCTCAAGAAAACAGGGTCCACAAAAGTGCCATTCACGTGTTTTGTAATGCTCAGCACAGCTTCAGGGGCCTGGGGATGGAGAATAGAGTTTACTAAACATATTGATAGGTTTTAACAAAAATTTCAGGGAGGAGAATGGTACAATCCTCTCAAAGCTATTATATTCGTCAACAAATCGTACAAAGAGGAGTGAGCGGAGGAAATAAAAAACACTCACAGATTGGAGAGAGTCCTATCCTAAATTCTACGCGTCTCGTATAGTCCCCCCGATTACCTTGGGGTTTCCAGTCCCACCTTCCAGGCTCCGCTGGTCACTACTTAGTCTCCCTCCTAGTTCCCCTACTCCATTCCTCCCATACTTAATCCCACCTCCCAACATTCCCCCAGCCACCGCCTCTTCCGACCCACTGCCCCAGGCCTCCTCGCCTCCTCAGTTCCCAAGCCCTGTCTGGGCTCCCTCCAAGCTTCTTCATCAATCCACAGACTTTCCTAATTCTTCCTACCCAGCCCCACACCTGACCGCTCGTACCCACTTCTTCTGCCCTTAGCCCCTCACTCCCCTCCGTCCGGTCGCACAAGGAGCCCGCGTCCCTTTTTCAGTAAGTCAGCGGCTGCCCCATCTATACCTTGATTTCCTCCACCCGCCGAGTCAGATGGCTGATCCGAGTGCCCAGATCCTCCTTCTCCAGACTCCCCGTGTGTGCCAGAACTTCTGTCACGAACGAGGCCATCGCCACGACAAGACCCAATGCTCACAGGGTCACTCTCCCGTAGCCAGAGCAGCAGATCCACTCCCGCCGGCAGCCTCGGCGCGCGGCCTGACGGGAAGGGAAGTCTCGAGCAGCCCAGATTGCTGCACAGAAGGCGGCGGCTGCACTACAACTCCCAGGAGGCACCGCGACTCTGCTATCTTGGAATGTCCACGGCGTCTCATAGTTGGCAAACTGGGTAGACGCGTTTTCCTCCGTAGCCGTTTTCAAAGACTTTATTTCTTCCTGCTCGTTTTTCACTAGAAGAAATGAAATGGCTTGGGTTTTTTTTGTTTTTTTTTGTTTTTTTGGTTTTTTTTACCTAATAACCATGTTTTTCTCAATTTCAAAACGCTTACCTGTGAAATTTAGCCAGAGGACCTGATGAGGCCATCTTGATCTTTTATCGTTAAATATTCACTCTCGTGCCGCATTAGTCATCAGAGTCTAAATGTATGGTGCCCTCTGGAGTTGTGCAACGAAGCGGCGTCATCTCGTTATAAATAAAAGCCCGCCTATAATTGCACTTCCTTTTTAGTGCATATTTTATACGTCTATGTATATATGTTAATATACACATCTTTGTACATATAAATATACATATATTACACCTACATAATACATTACATGTTCATAATATTTTTATTACTTAGATATAAACATTACTAAAACAAGATACTCAGCACTTTATATCAGATAATACAAATCAATTTTATCAAAAGCTTTTTCAAATTGTTTCATTATTTAAAGATTTTCACGATGTACGTACAGGTATGATTTCTTCTTTAAAAAGAGATAGATACATATATAGAGGTAAAGGATGTACACAAATTATCTCTCTGATAATTTGGTATTTATT
>NW_006436289.1:4028335-4050827 GCF_000325575.1 Pteropus alecto | reverse complement strand
TATACTGCTTTAATTAAAATGTTATCCTTAAAATTTAAAAAGTAACTTGTGAGGGTTGACCCCAAGTAGATGCTGACCCTAAGGTCCTTGCCACTTTTAAGTTTCTGTGAGACAATCTGCTTATCCTAATGAGGCAAGGACAGCTTCCTAGGACACGAGCAAAGGAAATGAAACTGGGATTGAGACAGGAAGCACAAAGGACAGCCATAACAGCCCAGGGAGTTCCCCTCCCTAGAAAACCAAGTCGACTTCTGTTTGGTAGACCTGTCAGCCTTAATTTGAATTCTAAATGCTACCAATAACAATATATGCCCCTAGAGAAAGGTATTTATTGAGCAATTACTATACGATAGACACTGTGCTAGGCTGGGAATAAATAATTCTGGGAAAATATGATCATTACTATTTTGGAGATATATGAGAGAGGGATCCAGATTGGGTGAGACCTAAATCTTATACAGCTGCTGGGGTGCAGGTTGGGGTAGGACTCTAAAGAAAAGAATATAAGGTACAAATACAAAATTAGGTGTAGGCCTTGGAAGAGGCCTGTGCAACTAACAAGCCCTAAAGCTTAATCCACCTCTGAGGAAGGTGTAAAGGACAGAGCGGGAGGCCCCCCTCAGTTACTGATTGAATCAGGGAGGTTTCACAGTAGGAAGAAATCTGAAGTGAGAATGGAAAGAGGTGCTACATTGAGGTTGAGGTTCTGGGATCTTCTTGCAGGAAAGAGATCCATGCATTCTCACAAACACAACTACAGAAGCTCTGCCTCTCCCTGTGCAGAAAGGCCACTGGATACGCTAACGACTATTTCTTAAGGATCCAGGAAAAGACAGGGAAAAGCCAGAGTTAGGCTGAGGAAGGAAAAGAAAGAGCATCCAGAATGGAGTGGGATTGCTCCTTACAGTCAATGCATGCAGGCATGAATGGATACTTGAATAAATAAAAAGAAATTAGTAAATGAATAGGTTTCATTTTCCCTCACTAACCTGACCTCCTTCATAGTTCATACTTATCGTGGTTTATATGTCTCCACACAGAGATTTTCACAAATCATCAAGAAATGGCTCTGAAAAAAGGTGAGGCAATAAGGAGCAATGTTGGAAAAGGACTCCTCTGACCTATCATGGCTGACACATGTGTGGCAAAGGACTCCTCTGACCTATCATGGCTGACACATGTCTGCTCTTGTATGCAGAAAGAATATATCAAACACAAATCTGGATGGATACAGTACAAGCAGACAGTGTTTTCCAGAGATGTATAATATTTTGCCATCATATTAATTAGAACATTTGGTTGTTATAATTACATTTTGAAAGAGCGTTCATTGGCTTCAAAGTAGTACGAAGGGAGGGACAAAGGGAGTAGGTATAGGTATGGATGAAACAAGATTGGTATGAGTAGATAATTTTTAAAGCTGGGTGATGGGACATGAGATTTCTTTGTAGCATTTGCTCTACTTTTATGTATGTTTGAAACTTTCCTGTAATGAAACAAAAGAAAAAAAAGTATTCCTGATGATTCTGCTTGCCTTCCTCTACCTCCATACCACTGACAATCTAATCTGGCTGCTTAGGTGCTGAGACATCATTCGGATAAAGTTGGGATACTGCTTTTTCCTTGCTAACTTTACCACACCTCTACTTTCACCTCCTAGTGTACCACAGGGTAATCAATAGGTTAAAATATGAAAAAGGAAATGTGTTGGTCAATGTTTCTGTCTTCAGTATAAAAAATCTCAATTTTCTTCTGTTTTGCCATAAAGAGTAACCCTCACCTATGTGCTGTGTCACCAGTGTGCAGATGCCACTGCAGGAGGAGTCACTGTTTCAGCCTGGAGACAAGAACGTGAAATGTCACAGTCTAAGCCACCTGGTTCAGAAGTTGGATCTGTCGCTTACCAACTGGGGACCTTGGCAAAGTTACCTAGCACGTATCTTATAATCGTGGTGTGAAAATTAGGTAAGGATGTAGCATCTAAGCAAAGTCTGACACTCAGTAAATGCAAATTATTTTCTTTCTTGTCAGAACCTGCCTCTTAACAGCAGCAACAAATAAAGGATGGAAACTGGTATGACTACCATCTATTTATAGTTGCTGTCCAAGCAGCAGTAGGAGACTGGAGACACAGCCCTTCCCTTCTGGTATATTCTGGATCTGGATGGGATCCTTGGAATTTTCTTCTTTTTTCTGCTTACAAAAATACTAAGTGAAAAATTTATATAATTTATAAGATGTATAGATAAGCACAAATAAGGAAATAAAAACTACCCATAATTCTTTTACTAAATAACCATGGTTAACATTTGTGGTATATATGTATAGATACAGATATAGATATATACATACATAAATGTACATATACATATATGTACTTTTTATGAAAATGAAATTATATTCTATATGCTATTTGGTCACCTGCTTTTCTCACTTAAACACATTTTTCACATCATTAACATTTTTTTCTACATCATTTTAAAATGGTTGCCTAGTATTAACCAAAATGTGCAATTATTGATAATATTTCGATGGACATTTTCATAAATCCTTGTATATACTCACAATAAATTAGGTTAAACTCATGGAGGTAGGGTATGCATATATTTAAAATATGAACTATGAAGTCTTGTTGCCCTCCAGAGACATCACATCAACATATACTTTCAGGACTTCACTCTTGTTATCTTGGAACTGGAGAGTGATTTTAACTTTATGAACTTAACTCATCACATATGTATTGATGGCTTACTGTCTGGCTTTTTTGCCTCTCATGGGACCCTCCCCCAGAATCCACACCCATATCTAATCTTGGGCACTCCCCCTAAACCCAAACACTGCCGAGTTCCTGGCACCTGCCTCAGCTGCTACCTAGAAAACTGAAACAGGAATCCTCTCCAAATGCAAAAAACTTTCCACTCAACACCCCCAAAAGTACTCCCTGCTAACCAGTCAGTGAGCCACTTGTCCTTCTTTTCCTTTCTCTGTGGTGGAAGCAACCATGGCCTGGAGTTTCCAGGGGAAAGCCCAGTTCGGGGGACTGCTCCTATCCCTCCTTGGCTGGGTCTGTTCATGTGTCACCACCGCCCTGCCCCAGTGGAAGACGCTCAATCTGGAACTGAATGAAATGGAGACCTGGATCATGGGCCTTTGGGAGGTCTGCGTGAATCAGGAGGAAGTTGCCACTGTGTGCCAGGCCTTCGAATCTTTCTTATCTCTGCCCCAGGAGCTCCAGGTATCCCGCATCCTCATGGTGGCCTCCCATGGGCTGGGATTATTGGGACTTCTGCTCTCTGGCTTGGGGTCGGAATGCTGCCAGTTTCACAGGATCAGATGGGCATTTAAGAGGTGGCTCTGCATCCTGGGAGGGACTTTGGAGGCATTAGCTTCAGCCACTACCCTCTTTCCAGTCTCCTGGGTGGCCTACACCACAATTCAAGACTTCTGGGATGTCAGCATCCCCGAGATTGTGCCTCGGTGGGAGTTTGGAGATGTCCTCTACCTGGGCTGGGCTGCTGGTATTTTCCTGGCTCTTGGTGGGTTACTCCTCAGCTTCTCAGCTTGCCTGGGGAAAGAAGATGTGCCCTCTCCCTGGATGTCTAGTCCTACAGCCCCATCATCCTGTGCTCCAGCAGAAGAGTCTGATGGCTCCTTCCAGCAAATACCAAGATCTAGAAACCTGTTCATCTAGGACTAGCTTCTGCCAAGGAATCTCTGGAATAAAGGAATCAGTAGAATCTTTTCCCTTCCTTACCCTTCATAATTTTGTATTTGTTTGCTTGTTTGGGGGTCACTCTCCCATGTGAAAGATTGGACTATCTTCATGACATAGTGATCCTAAGTTCAGAATGACAAATCAAGGCAAAGTTTCTACCAAACACGTTTGTCTGCTTTAGATCTTATTTCTATAAAATGCTTTTGAACTCATAACATTAATTATATACTTGATTTTTTATTAATAAGGAAAATATATTTAAAAGTTACACCCATCATAGAAAATCTAATGTGAATAGTCACTGTATATATAGATAGAAAAGCTAAAGAATATGCCTTGGTAAATGAAAATGAATTATTGGCCTAGAATAGCATCTTAGGATAGGAGCCCTCCTTGTGTGCATTTTCAGCCTCAGGTGCACAATTTAAAAAAGAGCTTTGCACTATATCTTTGCTGTTTTGTAGATTCTAAATATCCCAAAGGGAAGATATGGTCTTGTTTCTGCTATGTTATGAGGCTATGAGTGGTCTGCTTGTCTCACCAGTGTGAAGGTAAGAAATAGAATGAGTGGTAAGTTGATCAACCATCCTGTTTTGCCCAGAATATGAAAACTGAGAAAATCCAGGGCAAACCAGGACCTATTGGTTACCAGAGGGGCTGTGCCCAAGAACTGCCTGATATGGGCATGTATGTGCAGAGAATTATCAGCTCAGAAATGTTTTTTTACCACATGCAAAATGATATCAATCCCTTAAATTTTAACCCAAGTGTCAGCAGACCTACCCTAAGCTGTGGCTACAATAGTGACCCAAGTTCTTTTGCTTGTCCCACCTGTACCTACAGACTCTCTGCCTGATGTCCGCTTCCCCATTCTTCACCCCAGCACCCAAGTCTTCCTCAGGCATTTCTGCAGGTCCTGAGGAGGAGCCTCATGCTTACTCATAAACCTGTTAACAGAAACCACCCTACACTATTCACACTGTTCCTCTCTGTACCATCTGTGCCCTACTCCCTTAATTGAATGAAAAAGAGCCATCATTGACCTTGTTGACAATCCCACAACTCAGGATGATAGCTCCCAAATGTCCCCAAATAGGTGACTTCTCCCAGTTCGGAGGCCTGCTGGATTGCTTGCAGAACTCCTCCCTCCCCACACAGGCGCTGCGCTTTGCCAGCTCAGGTGAAGCTGTGCTGCTTGCTCGGACACCTTGCACAGTTCTACACAAGGAAGAGAAAAAATGTATATGGCAAAGCTGGTGAGTTAGGAAGGAGCCAGATCTTGCAGGGCCTGTAGGTTGAATTGAGGAAGTTGTCTCTATTCTTAGAACTACAGGAAGCCAAGCGAGTGGCCAGGAATAGAAGCTCAGCCCCCCGATGGCTGCAGCAGTAGTCTGCCTTCCCTTTTCTAATACCTTGTCCCTATGCAATTTCCCTGTCACACAATTGGGTAGGGTTTAAGAGTTCACAAAGAACTTCCACATATTTTTATTTGCGTAGACTTATTTAATGCATCATGAGGTTTTTTTTGAGGTTGAGATAAAGACATTATGTTTTGCTAATGAGGAAATTGATATTCAGAGAATTTAGGCAATGTGCCCACAGCGAGTAATTAGCTGGCCAGGACTTGAATCCAGGGTTTTGATTCTATGTCAGTCTTTTATCACCAATCCTATTGCTTCATGGGGATGGGTTGTCAAGACAATCCACCAGACCAAAGGAAAAATCAGCAGAAGGAAAAACCAAAGACCTACAAAAAGAATCTTGTCCTCTGAGCTTTTGTTGAGGTCTAAACAGGGTTTTTGTTGCCAGGTGGCTCACCTGTGCCTGCTGGTGGCTTGCAGCCCTCATCCTTAATTCTACGTTTGCAGGTGCTGATATTTTTCATCAGCATTGATTATGGCTGCTTCTGGGGGAACCCTCCCCCCACAAACTAAAGATTTATTAAGAAAATTGTCTAACTCTCCTTACAAAGGACACAAAGGCATTTTTTAAATAGGGGTGGAGCAGGAACTATTGATTGATTCCCAGTGGCCAATAATTTATGTCATCCCCAGAAAGAAATGATTTGCATGCTGGCCAGAATCCACTTTCAGAGAGAGTCTGTGAAAGAAGATGCTTTTCACCTAAAACAGCCACCGTTTTTTATCTACCTGCTTTGCAGGGAAAATGAGAAATAAAAATAGAACTAATAAAGTCTTAGGTTCAACTCAGTCTTTTCTCATACATTTGTGGCAAATTATTCTAACATTAAAAACATTTCTTTATTGTGGTTACACATGGAAAAGTGTGTTGTCATATGTATTAGAAACACAAAGGGACATCAATATTTCAAGTCAAAAGCTTTTATTGTATGCACGCCATTGTAAGAAAATAACTCACGGACTCATCAAATTTGATGTGGTTAGAATATGATGCATTCAGTGCTATCTTTTCCACCAGTCTGTCTTTGGATCTGAAAATTTCACCATAAGCAGATAAAGCATTCCAGAAGGTTCCTATTAAAATATCCATCTGTTACCCTTCTAAGCATCTGAGACTAGCTCTTGGAAAAAGTCTTATGGGACCCCAATGTGGGCTAGACACATTTTGGGATGGGAGGAAGTCAGGAATGGTTTAATGGGCTTATGGACAGGAGATGCGTCTTAGCAGCCAGAGTCAGAAGAGTAAGAAAGTCAAGAGTTAGGAAAGTTTGGAGTCACAGGCCTCTAATATGGAACTGAAAGAAGTTGAGTCCATTTTTCACTCTACTAATTGATAGATTTATTTGTTTAAGCCAGTCATTTTTCTTGCACCTCACCCACATTTATAGGAGGTGAAATGGACTCTTCTGTTGCCTAGGATTTTGAATAGAGCCTCAAAGCCAAGTCCTCTTGGGTGATATATGAGTCATAATCTAAGGACAAGGGCTCAAAACATTGTGGTTAAGAAGTAGCCAAAGTGGCCACTCTTTACACAAAATAGCCTACATAAGAGAAGCACAGAGATTCATTAGGGAGGATTCCTGAAAGGGAATTCACAACAGTTTGGAGTACTGTGATGTTCCTTACCATTTCCTGTGAGGAATGGGGTGGAGATGAACCTCAAGGGAACCACTCATAGATGGGAATTATTCCCAGGAAGGAAGACTGGTACCCAAAATACACCCATCCTACCTTTGCTGATCTGCCGAGACTACTGGCCCAGTCCTGCTGCCACCAGAACGGTGCCCAAGAAAGTTCCTGGGAAAACCTGACCTGTATTGTGGAGGCACAGAGAAGGGTACCTGACCACCACTGGAGCAGCCTAAAGCTGGGGGCTAGCTGGAGTGGAGCATGGCAGCAGCATGTGCACTCCTGCCTTACAGTGGGGCAAAGATGGTGAGCTTTCTGTAACCCAAATGGGTGCTGGGGAAGGGATCAGGGTGACATTGTCCCCAAGCACTGCTGGAAGTGTGAATGACTAGGGCAGGAGCTAAGAGAGACTGTAAGAGTTCAGCCAGAAAGTCCAAAAGCCACACCAAAGACAACATGGAGGTTTTCTACAGGGTTCTCTGAAGAACCCATAGAATGCCTCAGACAAAAGCTATCAATTGGGTTCCTGTCATAACAAAGGACTCTGAGAACCAGGAGAGTACAGTAAGTCCTCACTTAACATCATTAATGGGTTCTTGGAATTGCAGCAAAACCACTTAAAACAAAACCGATTTTACTACAGGCTAATTGATATAAACGAGAGTTAAGCTCCCATAGCATCTACCTCATGAAAATAACAAAATGACATTGAATAGATGACATTATTCAAGGGCCTGCTGCATTACAAACAAAACTAGCTGTTTCTTAAAGAAGTAAACAAAATTCTTTGCCTTCTCCTGTAAACCTTCCCCAAGTTTGAGGGCAGCCAGAAGTTGGGGGTGAGGGAAGGAATGGAGAGTGACAGAACATGCTGTGGCTCCTTCCTTACTGCTGGTCCCTGAACTTCAGGCTTGAGGTCTGAACTAAGGTGAGGAGAAAAGCACTGAAGCAAATAATGAGTGAATTTTTTATCTAGATTATCATACATGAAAAATATTATGTATTAATACCCAAACATTATAATAAAGGTGAGATCTTCCTGAGATGCTATCAAAGGGCAGGGAAAGGAGATCCAGAAGATCATATTGGATGGTAGCTATGGAAACAAAAAGAAAGCTATTGACTCATTGCACCAAGTTCAGACCATTCAATAAAATGATTAAAGAAAAATATATATATATATATATATTTAGGAGAATCAGGAGATACTGTAATTTTTCTATCGAACATAAACCCTGATCCTTTCAACATTCTTTCTCTTCCAGTCAAAATGGACACATCCACATGCCAGAGGCCCATAATCCCTTGAATATCTACATTATGCCTGAATTATTTAGAACCCACGTGTAGGCCCTACACAGTCCAGGACAAGCCTTAAAATTCTTCCCACGTGAACTATTTCTCCATGAGAACTGAATCTGGAGTTCCACTTCACATCAGTTCATTGCCACATCTACTGTTTCCTTTAACTCTGAAGACATAACTGCAAGGTTAAATATGTTCTCGTATTATAAAGCAGGAAAACAGATTCAGTCACTATTTGAACTCAGATGTGTCAGATTTCAATGTCAATACTCTTTCCATGAACTTCATCTTCCTAAGAGTCATATTGATTTGGCAGTGATTTATAAATCAGGAGAACTGTAGAACTGTTTCATGAATGAGATCTGGCTATTCTTTAAGTAGTGTGAATGACTAGGAATGGTCAAGACAACTTAGTGAATGACCATGCTACTTCCAGGTCATTGCTCAGGACTCTGTCCTTACTGTTAAAATCTAAATGCTAAATTGGGAAGCCCATCTTTGGCATGCAGTGATACCTTGAACCATTAAGACTCTAGATGGAAAACTGGCCATCCCTCCAGAATGCAATTAACATAGGCCTAGCACACATTCAATTTTCAAAGCTCACTACTGGCAGTTCTTAGGTACCATTTTCATGCCAGTTTGCCAATTCCAAGTCACACCTAGTTCTACTCAAAATTAATATTCTTGTTCTTGGCTTACTGTCAAAATTTCTGGTCCTGGTGTAGCAGGAGCAAATCTAGGCTTATCTTATGATTAGAGACCAGGTCTCTGGCCTGTAAGACCCATTTACCTGTCTATAAATGGCCATCTGCTACACATCAAGGAGGTTGAGATAGTCATCCTAACAAGTCAGCAAACTGATGGGCAATGCAGCAATCAAAAGCGCTGAAAGAAGACACAGAAATGCCCTTAAAATATCTCTTAAGCCAGTTCCACTCTGATTTGTAGATTAATATGCCCCTTTATTGTTCAACAACTTAAAAGAATGTGGAGGATTTTTTAAGGGTTCAGGGAAAAGTAATATTAATGACTGAATAGCTGAAAAGTTGAGCCTCTAAGAAACTGATGTGTTTATGGTAAGGAAAAGTTAATTATACAGAAAAAAGACATTTTTTTTCTGTATTTCCATCAAAGTCAAATTTAACATGAGAAATGTGCCAAAGATAAAACATATTAATACCGAAAGCATGAAAGCCTATAAACTATCATTGAAGTAGGATCTATAGACTTTCTATCAAACCACTGAATTCAGTGTTTTAATAATGTAAAGCCACTTTCTTAGTTGGCATGAAAAGTTCTATGAAGTACTTTCTGCCATGACTGTGTATCAGAATCATCTGTGATGCTAAGCATAAAAGTATCAAGGGTCCAATCTAATAAATCAGTATCCGTAGAGTTGAGGCCTTGGCAGCTATATTTGTTTATTTATTTTTAATAGAAGTTTACTTGAGCCGAATTCACAACATATGCCAGGGAGCAAGATCTCAAATACTCACTTGGCAGCTGTGTTTTTAAAAGTGACACAGCTGATTCTGGATTGGTGGCGAAGGTTAAGAATCATGACTGAAGAGCTTTGAATGAAAACAGCAGGAAAAAAAAAACTTACAAAAGAGAATAACAAATAAAATACAGTTCTTTGAAAAGACCAATAAACCCCTGAAAATAAAAATAACCCAAAAGAAGATACATGTCACTCAATATCAGTAATGAAAAGGGGGAAATCACTAAGATCCTGAAGTCATCATCACACACACATACATGTGCGTGCACGCACACACACACACGCACACACTATATTATAAACTTTCTGCCAATACATTTTAAATTTTAGATAACTGGATATTTTTCTAATAATTTTCCAAAACTGACAAAAGAGGAAGTAACCAATAAAATCTGAAAACCCTGTATGTATAAAAGCAACTAAACCTTTAATTAAAAGCATTCCTACAAAATACCCAAACAACAATTCTAGGCTCAGACACCTTCAATGATGAATTCTTCCAGACATTAAGAAATAATTCTATCTTATCTAAACTTCAAGAGAGTAGAAAACGAGAGAACATTTCCCAACTTACTCAATAAAGTTGGAATAATCTTGATGCCAACACTGACAAGAACATTACAAGAAAAGAAAATTAAAGGCCAATTTTTCATGAATATACATGTAAAAATCATAAACTAAATGAAAAATAAATTCTATATACAGAAAAAATTATATCATAAATTGTTTATTCTGGAAACACATGGTTTAACATTTAAAATTAATAAATGTAAATCACACATGAACAGAATAAAAGAAATGCCCATGTAATCATTTCAATATAGAAAAAGCATTTGATAAATTTCAACATCCATTCATAATTTTCAAAAAAGATCTTTGCAAAGTAGGAATATAAGGAATCTTTATCTAATAAATAAAATTTACATAAAGCCTATAGCATATTTAATGGTGAAATATTGAAAACTTTCCCCCAAAAAATTGGGGGACAAGGAAGTTTACTATCACTTCTATTCAGCATTGTACCCGAAGTCCTAGTCAGTGTGACCAGGTAAGAAAAATGAATGTTGTAAAGACCTGAAATAAAGAAATAAAAGTCATCATTCACAGATAATATAATTGTGTATCTAGAAAATCTAAAAAAAAAAAAAAACTACTGATAAACTATTACAATTAATAAGTGAATTTATCAATGTCATTGAATACAGGGTTGATACAAAAACATCAATTTGTTGTAGATACCAGCAACAAACAGTTAAAAACAGAATTTAAAAACCACAATATTTACAATAGCTTGCAAAACATCAAAGATCCAGGAATAAATTTCATAAAAGATGTGAATGACCTTTATACAGAAATTAAACCTAAATAGGATATACTATGTTCATAGATCAGATGTTAATTCTCTCCAAATTATCTATAGTACTGTAAACCTAATCAAAATCTCTGGAGATTTGTGTGTACCTGTATAAAATTAACAAACTGATTCTAAAATTTGTATTGAAATATAAAAGATCAGAAATAGCCAAGCTGATCTTGAAGAATTTCAAAACTGGATAGTTTACTGTACTATAGATCAAGGCTTACAAAGCTACACTAGCTAAGACAGTGTGATATTGCTACAAGTAGACAAACAGTCCAGTAAAACAGACAAAAGAGTCCAGAAACAGACCCTTAAGTACACACGATTTATAACAAAGGTATAGCACTGGGAAATGGACAATGTTTTCAATAAATGGTGCAAGTCAATTAGCTAATTGTGAAGGATAAAACTAAAACTTCTGGAAGATTATACGGAATATCTTTATGACCTTGGAAATAATTTCCTCGACAGGGTATACTAAGCACTAACTATGATGGAAAAGACTAATAAACTGGACTACATCAACATTAAAAACTTGTATTCATCAAAAGATACAAAAAGTGAAAAAAAGAGTGAGAGAAGATATATGCAATGCATTATGATCAAAAGTTTCCATAACTGGAATGTTTTTTAAACTCCCATAAATCAGTCAGACAGACAGTAAATCCAACCAAAATGTAGGCAAAAGACTTAAATACACATTTCACAAAAGAGAACAGCCAAACGCCACTAAGTATATAAAGCGATGCTCAACATCATTAATACAATGGAAGCTCAAATTAAAACAATATCATCACACATCTACCAGAACGGCTAAATTTAAAAATATTGCAAATTCTGACAAGAACATGGGGCAACTAGAACTCTTATAAACTGCTGGTGGGAGTTTAAATTAGTATAATTGCTTTGGAAAACTGTTTGGTAGTACCCAGTAAAGACATATCTATCTATTCCTATGACCCAGAACTCCACTCATAGTTACATACCAACAGAAATGCGTTCACTTGTGCCTCAAAAAAACATACACATGAATGTTCCTGGTAGGATTATTAGTAGCCAAAAACTGAAAACAACTCGAATGACAACTAGCAGGATTATAAGATATATTAATACAATGAAATACAATAAACCAAGCAGCGGAAACAGACTACAGCTACAATAAATTCCCCCTCCTATCTTATTCCTACTACATCCCAGCCCTGTCATTTAACACTAGCCTCTAGTTCATTATTTAAATCATTCTGTTTTATGTATCCACTTCACACCTCTCTTGAAGTGCGTGGGGTAAAAAATGAATTTATATGCCTCACACTTCTTAAGAGCTGACAAATCCAAACAGAAGAGGACTGCAATTCCAGTTAACCATGTTAAATCTAAACCCAGGCTTAAGGGAAGTCAAACTCTTAAGTCATTTTATTTTTTCATTTTTTAAAATTAATTTATATTTTATGGTGACATTGGTTAATGAATTTTAGATAAGGGTCACCTAGGTTTCTTCCTCTTCCTCCTCTCCCTCACCTCTTTTCCCCTCATCTTTTTTTTGACATCCCTTTAAATATCATTCTTAGCCTGAGGCAGTTTGTGGACTCTGTAAGAAACCAGGCTATACCTAAGACAGCCAGCTAATGTGAGGAAAAAGAAATTACTTCTCAGCACTTCCCCTGGCGGTTTGAGTGGATCCTAATCTTACAAACTACCCACCACCGCACACTATAGATGTCCATCTGTTCTTTTCTTGGCCAACTGTAGATTCCTAATAGTTGACCAAGAAATAACTAATGTGGAAAGGCACAAAGCAAAAGATTTTACAAGACTACCAAGGACAACTGAGCAGTTGTTAAAAGCACAGACTGTGAAGAACAGACCACCAAGGGTTAGTGCCCTGGCCCCACTACTTCGGACACCTAACCTTAGACAAACCATAGTCCTCATCACCCCAGGGTTGTTACATTAAGTGAAATAATGTAACTGTGCACAGTCTTCAATAATGATAGGGATTTAAAACTGAAAGGCAAATGGTGGTATGCAGAATTTCAAACAGTAAAAGGTAATCGATAGATAAGAAAATTGATCTATTTCCCATGAAACAAATAGCTGCAGTGAATTTTAAAACACAAAAGCATCTCTGAATATCTGTAAAAGGAGGCCAAAACATCAATCATAATATAATTGTTTTAAAAAAATAGTTTGCCTTCTAAATATGACAACTTACAAAGTGATACACTTAAATGCAATGAAACTAGCAAATGAGATAAAAAGTATCAGTCACCACCAGGTGCTGCTCAAGAATTGACTGTTGCCTGCTCTTACTTCATCCCCATTAAGCTTAACCCTTTAATCTTGTTTCTTTTAAAAAAGTAAAACTGAAACATGACAAATGCTTACCGAGTCCAACCATTTCCAAAATAGAAAATAAATATTTAAATAAAGGCCATACTACACACCAAAGATAAAACAAATACTTTTATTGCACATTTATAAAATCTGCATAGTTGTATCAAGCATTCCTCCCTCCCACGATTCCCTCATTAAGCTAAAAATTTGGTTAAAATATTATACCCAATCTGGAGCCTTTTAAAAGTGCTCAACAGGGGATATTTCTCTCTCTACATATACATATATATATATATATATATACACACATAGGTTTTTTTTTTTTTACAAACCCACATTCTTTATTTTTTCAAAGCAAAAAGGGGAGGGCATCAAAATGTTCTTTTAGGCCAACAGGAGCCTTAGGCATCTGTTTTTGATCATTTTCAGACACTAGAAAATTTTACCTAAATGGCTGACAACTATCAAAATGCTACCTTTAACCATCCGTTTCATCTGTTTCTTTGAGTCTGTTTTTGTTTTGCTTTGTTCAGAGAGTCGGGGGTGGGAAGATGGGTAAAAAGAGGAAGGGAAATATAGCCAACAACATGATAAATTTGCATAGTGACAGACGATTACTGTGTGGTGATAACATCATAAGGTGTATAAATGCCGAATTACTATACTGTCCACCTGAAACTAATATAATATTGTATACCAGCTATACTTAAATAACAAAAAATAAAATAAAGCTCCCCCTCCCCAAACCACTAAAAAAAAAAAAGCTCAACCATACTAGTATAGGACACCAGAGAGTTTACATACACACACCTTCTCATTTAAAAAATAAAACAAACAAAAGCACCTACCACCTAACAAGTTTCACAATGTTATTCCACCTAAAGTCCTTAATGCTTTCTTTTCTTTCAGGACTGAACATGAGGTTTTCTGGTTTATTTAATAATATAAAATAAAAGAAAAAGAAGAAAAAGGAGGCAGCTTTCTTTTAACTTTTCAGCATCTTATATGACCTTATATTCTACCCACATGTAAAAGGGCGGTGGTTTATCAGCAATCCATTTTGTCACATGTCAGGAGCCAGGCAAGGTTTATACTTCTCATCTCTTGCAGTTAAAAATTTTTAAATGTCATCTGTATTTGATAAAATAACTAGTAGCTGTTCATCTGGTTCAGGTTCTGATGAATCACCTTTCTATTCTGCTGTCAAAAATATTTATGTCTGAAAGATAATTTAAAAAGTGGCAAAGGCTTAGAAAAGCCAAGCATTTTTGTAGGTAGAAGAGGCCATTTTAGATCTTCTGGCATAATTAAATATCTTAATACACTGGTTCATGCCTTTTTTAGTGAAATTGCTTTTGTGCAATTTATTTTCAATCATTTGTTACACACAGCATGGTTGGGGTCTGGATCTCAATCTTACTTTTTCACCTAATTCTTTGCCCAAGGTTAACAGTGACAATAGACATCAGTACAACCAAAGACCAGGATGAGCCTTGAACACGTGGGGGCTTATTTCACTGTCACAGTCGAAATCCCTTGAATTGACTCCATGACAGCTGCAAATCGGCTACAAAGATCATAGGGAGAATTGGGTCGAATAGTTGGAGGCTCCTTCAAGACAATGATTTCAGCAGAAGGATCTAGAAGCCTAGGTAGAAACTCCCCTAAGCACAGCTGCAGATTTTCTGTGGAGGGAAAAGGGATGGTTACATATACAGCTAAACAGATCTTTGAGTAAAAACTAGTAAGTATGCAACTATATGGGCAGGCCTTCCATAGCCCATAGCAGTGATATTTTCAAACAAGGCTTCCTGGTTGTCCTGGAGATGCTTCAGCAGCTACGGAAGAGGTAAGGGGAGGCTAAAGGGAACAGAGGCCCAGGCTCCGATTGCTAGTTTCAGTAGAAAAGATCCACTTTTAACTCATTTATATGCTGGGAGGTTCCAATAACCCCTTTAAAAGGTTTGGCAACCAGTCCTACAGAGTAGGACCACTGTGATGTCTACAGTTCTCGAGAGGCTTAGAAATTATTGGAAGTCCTAAACACAACATACCTGCAATATCTTGCCCAAGGTAAGAGCACCAGTGCTTTCTCATGATCTCAATGGCATCCAGGTCATCCTTGGAGATATCATTATTAATGATAAGGTGAATGCAGGGAATGATCAACTCATTCATCACATTGATGCCCTCTGTTACAGAGTGGTCATCATTTGTTTCAAAGAGAGAAGCCGCTTTGGCATTCAGCTCCTATAGATTAAAGGCAGGGTGAAAAAAAAGTCTGAATGATAAATATTTATTTTAGCAGATCCTAAATAAGTGGTTCTCAGACTGTACTGCACATTGGAATTGCCTACAGAATCTTTAAAAACCATGATGCCCCACCCGAGACATGCTGATGTAATTGGTATGCAGGTGACCTAGGCAGTGGAATTTTTAAAAGCTCCCAAGGTGATTCTAATGCAGCTAAAGTCTCTGATCCACTGGCCTAAACTTACAAGTCAAGGTCATGCTCAATACCTGGCCTATTCGATGGTTCTCAGTCTCCACTGAACATCAGAATCACCTGTAGAAGTATGTTGATGTCCAGACTCCAATTTAAATCGTTTCCCGTTTAGAAAAAAAAAGTGTGGCTCACTGCCAGTGTTAATTTCACATCGTGCATAAGAATGCTATGTTTCCTAGGATTTGACATTTTCAGCGATTGAGAATTACTCTATTTTGTAAATGGAAATACCACTACTAAAAACAGAAGGCTATAAACAGAATGATGTCATTTGTTTCCAAAGACTATTGATATATTAGAGCAATATGGAAATAATAATAAAAACGAGATATTTTGTGGCAAACTCTGGGAGTAAGGTTAGGACTGTAATCCACAAGTTATCTCAGAGTAAACGCTGCAGCCACAAGCGCCACTGGCAAGTGTATTCTCGGGGCAAACAGGAAATGGGCAAAGTGACTGGGGAAGGGCCTGTGCTTCATCACTTGGTGAAAGCTCCCTAGGTGATTCTGATGCACACTGAGGGTAAAGAGCCAGGGATGCAAACAATCTAAATCACTAATACTGCCCTCCTGTGGAAGCTGAGCAGAACATTCAAAATGTAATCTGTATTTGGTGGTTAAAAAAAAAAAAAAAAAGCATGACTAATAAAATTGAGATCCATCAAATCCACAAGGCCCTTTTTTTCAACTTCAAAGTGCCCTGCCACACTTATAAGAAATCAAAGTATAAATCAGAAAATGAAGCTTTTGAGGTCAATATATGTCATGACTTAATCTCCTCCATTTAGTATTAACAGCAAGGTAAAAATGCTGGCCTGATTCTCCCTGTGAAGGGCTGTTCTGCTGGGTTTCAGGGAAGACAAACACGACACACAATCTGAGGGCAAGACTCCTCCTTGTAGTTTTCTGAAAGAAAAGCACCTGTTTAAGCCTTTGGATAGGCAGAGCGAATATAGGTCTGCCTTTCCATGTGGCTGCCAAATGCAAAACAGGCAAGAGGGATCTTCAGTATGACAGTGATATTAACAGAATGGCGGGGCCAATTCTTACGGTTCAGACCTTTAATCAAGGCACACAGAAAAAAACACTGCATTCCTTCAATACACATTTATTACTACATGCCAGACGCAGAAAACAGCTGAATAAGAAAATCTGTACTCAAGGAACTCTCAATCTAGTACGAAAGTGACGTGATAAAAGCTATAGTGCAGGTATACATAAAGGACACCAAAAAAGTGATAACTAATTCTCAACCTAACTTCTACCAGAGATTGAAGGAGAATGATATTCACTTAACTTAAAATAACCTGTTTCAATGTTAAACTACTCTGGAGAGTTTGGAAAAATCTGAAACCTGTTAGAGATTATTTTGTTTTTTAAGTTATATTTCTTCATAGCTTGCAGCAGAAGTAAAGACAACAAAACAATAAAAATCGCAAGGCTTTATAAAGAGCACAAACCAGAAGGCATTTTCTTCGGTATAAAGCGATCACTGATTCCTTCACTCCCCGGCGGGGCCCCTTCATCAGCAGAGCGGCGTTGCTCTGGTAGGCATACACCAGGTAGGAGAGGGCCTCTTGGTACCTTAGAAAATGGCAGATAAACAATAGCTGAGTGCTCCTTTCCAAAATGCAGGGCTTAGACCTCACTATTCTCTAATATGTGGCTGCACTTATGGAAAAGTCTTAAAGATGGAGGAAGCATTGGGTACTGGGAAAAGCCTGAAGGTCAAAGACTGCAGCCAGTCTCAGCTCTTCTATAAATTAGCCAAGAAACCCAGGACAAATAATGAAACTTCCCTGGCTTTAGTTTTTCCTAATTCTAAAATAAAAGTGGACTAAATGCTCACTAAGGTCCATGCTAACTCTTAAATTCATTCTCTTGGTTCATCTTCATTTATCACAAAGAAAATCTGGCCATTATGTCTCATTACTAATAAATCTATCATTATGTGAAGGATGAAAAAACACATATCATTTTCAGTTTAGAGTAAAACTGAAGTGCAACACTGGAAAAAGTAGAGGCACACTGTAACATGTGACAAGGGAGGTGATGCATGGCTGCGATTCTTAGTATACCGGCGTGGGCATCAATAAATAACAGTGTCTTGACCAAAAATCTTAATGACATAAAAGGCCAACATACTTTCCTTTTTGATAGAGTTCCAGGCCTGTTAGGAGATACACAGACACCTTTCGAAACAAACTGTAGTCTTCATGCCACTTCTGAAAAGAAATGACTACCATTAATGATCATGAGCACGATAAACTATTTCTACACTTTCCACCATAGAAAGTTTTAAATTCAGTACATATATTGATTGAGCACATATGGCCACGCACAAAAGCAACAAATACAAAAGCTTTCAGATAAAAACATATTCAACATTTAAAATAAAAGTCTACTTATCAATCCTAATTTTCTTCTACTGAGGAACAGAAATATTTATTTCATGTGAGCTTTAGAATTTACTATCTTAATTTCCAACTCCCAGGTCAAAGTCACTCAGTTCTAGTTTAAATGAATGACCTCGAATTCAGAAGAAACCATCCAGATGCTGGAAAGATGAAAAAACGAGGCTGTCTTAATCACACAGGGCAACACTCAAACTCAAAAAGTATGGCAGGCACACCTTAGGCGGTATCTAACATTATTTTATATATAATACAATGCTTTTTTTGGAAAATTTGTAGTTATATATGCATTTTAATGCACAAAAATTTAATTTCTATTACAGAAAAATATTAGAAAACTATATAATTTAAAATAAACTAAAACCATGAGTTCAAAAGGAAAAGACTAAAGTAGTTAACTTAAGAAAATGAAGTACTGATTCATTCTAATAAAAAAAGGAACAAAGAAACCTGCTATTCTGAGGGTAAAAGATTTATCCATTCTTACCCAGCTTTTTTTGGTGGGGATTGGGGGTGGATAGAGAACAAATCAGTCTCTGATAATACAAAACTGTCAATTTTGCCTCAGGAATTAATGTTTGTGGCTTTGTAGATTGAAAGAAAAGACTTCACCTTGTACTCCTCCATATTCATGTCATCTGGACCAATCTCCTTCAGTTTGGCTTGAGCCACCTTCATAATACTGATTGATCTGGGTGGGACAAAGTTCAGAAAGCAATGAAAGGCCACAGTGCACAGCTTCCCCATTAGGGCAGTTAGTCAAGCCAGACCCAGAAGGAGGGTGGATCTGCCTGAGTATCCCCTTCTCACCTTTCATCATAGCTAAGATTTTTATCTGCAAATTGTTCCAGAAGGGTCCGCTCTACTACCCTTTTGGGTGCTTCATTTTGGAAAAAGTAGACAAGCACATGCTGCAGTCGAGGATCACTATGAGAGCTGGGGGTCTCTTTGGCAAGCTGATAGAGCCTGGAGTATTCTTCATGGAATGCCTATTAAAAACAAAATTAATAGTTAGAAAAGGGTGTATGGTGGGCTTCTGCACACGGAAGCTGATGCCTATAGAGGTTTTCATAACTCTAAGAAGACTGCTAAGAAATTCTTCTTATGAAGGAATTAGAGGCAACTATGGAATCTGTAAGGTGTTTGCACTTCATAAGAAATGAAGCTCCTCTAGCATCCTGGGACCAAAGATACACTATACTCATAAGAAACATTTTTTATAAAGTTCTGCAGCCACAAGCGCCACTGGCAAGTGTATTTCAGTTATACTCTTGCATCCCAAGGACCTGAATTTCAAAAATCCACATAAATGCAATTTATTCGAGTACCTCAAATTTTATTCAAGTACCTTGAAAAACATGGCCTACTTTCTCATATTATGGCCCCCAAATTACAAAGGCAATGTCTCAATTACAGTTTTATTAATAGACATTTCCTAAAAACAAGAAAAAGCCCTCCAGGCTGGTGTGACACAGAATGGCACTGCCCACCAAAGCTGCATTAGTGCCAAGAGAGGAGGAGCGACCAGTATGGTGGGATGGCTTATTCTTTTGTTGGGACAGGAAAGGGAGTTTTATGTTCTACTTCAGTGAAAGTCATTTTTAATGCCATTTTTATCATCTAATAGAATTACTGTCTCATTATTATGATACTTGTGGTATAAGGTTGAGATATTAAAAAACAGAGATACCTTAATAAGCCCTGCTTCAGACCCATCTCGGTCAAAGGTCTGACGGGCTTTAGCTATGGCCAGGATGACCCCTTGCATGGCAGGGCTCAGCATCACCTACCACAAGAGGGCACAAAACATAAAAAGAAAAAGGAGAAGAAAGGTTCAAAAGAAGATTGCATGAAAGACAGGTGAGCAGATTGCTGAAGGGAAGCATGGCAGTGTGCTCCTTGGCCAGCAGCTACTGCAAGTCAAGTTTCACACCCTATTCTCATACACACATACAGTCCTTGGCCTTCTACACACATTCATATATACTCTCTGTAATACTCTCTGTAATTTAGAAGAATAACAATTTAAGTCTAAAATTATCTACTATGGTGCTGCTAAAGAATCAAGTTAATTATAGTTCTCAGAGCAGTATCTGAGATGAGAACTTCAATTTAGTTCTGTAGTTTGGGGTATACGCACAAATATTTTAGACTTTTACTAGGACAACCAGTACATTTGGCAGCTAGGGGATGCACGAATATGACTTTATAAAATGAAAACCTTTCAATGATTTTAAAAAACATATCACAAGAAAAAAATAGAAACCCAAGGGACAAGATTCATAATTATTTATCTTGCAGTGATAATTGTAAAGGAGATATACAATGAATAACTTGGGATTCTACAGCTTCTTCCTGAAGCTTTAAATTAAAAAACAACTTTAATTTATATTTGTTTTGCTCACAAACAAGTGAAAATTTGACACTTGGAGGAAAAAGTTGACTAATACTATTAAAGACAAAACTTCCTAACTTAAAAGGCAACTTTTTTGTTCATTATACCAAAAAAAGAAGTAAATTCTACCTTTCTGAGCCATCTAGACTCTGCAGTGGCCGCCATAAGTATATACATATGGGGAGCATTATACAGTGGGAACAAAGCCATCTTTTTAAAAATAGTAACTAAGGTCAAAACCAGAGGGGCCCCTTGTCCACTATTTGTTTCAATGAGAAAATATTAATTATTGCCAAACACCTTAAAGTATATTGAGCTACATGAGAAAAGAATATAAGACTGATAATAAACAGCTAAACCCTGTACTAATCTCTGTACCTCCTCATCATATCCATCTGCATCAGATCTAACCAGAATCCTTCCCACACTGGGAATCTCGACTTCAGAGACCTCAGAATTAGGCTGGGCAGCAGACTCTGCATCATTAGCCTTTTGGGGCTGTTCTGACTGCTCTGCAAGGTTTGTTTCCGGGGGCATGGACTTCTTAGGTTCAGCTTCCTTAAGCCGTAGCAGCAGAATGGAGAGAACAAGTGAGGAAAAAACAGGAGAAATAAAGAGGGATTGGTTAAAAGCAGCAGAGACACAGAATAATAGAAATGTGAGAAAAACTGTGGCAATTTCTGCTGAAAGCCTGCCAGTCTTAAGTCATTCTCACCTCACTCAAGGCGGCTTCTACACCACTGTTCTCATAGGCATGTGTTGTGTTTGCAATAGCCTGCGCAGTCTGCTCCTTGACAATCACAGCATGCTCAGATGACAAGCAGCGAACCCCATGAGAAGAGGCTACTGAAGGCTCTGATAAAGAATTGTACAAAGGAATTAGCATCTGATAATAAGTAAGGTCTAGAACGCTCTGTAAAAGGCAAGCAGGATGGATACAAAGTTTAATATACGACCTAACAAACCTTTAAAAAATCTATGTAAGTTTCCCTAGAAACTGTGACTAGAAGAAATGGCTACCTCAGCAAGAACCCACTGATGATCTTATAAAATTTAATGGGCTCCCAACGTTGTCATATTCCTTTATGCCAAGAAAACTTCCTATAAGCAACCATCTGTTAGGAAGATCACCCTTTTTAAAAAAGAAACTTTTGAATCATATTTTAAAAGTTCTTGAGCTTTGATACATTTACATTTGTATATAGCATTATAATTAATGCTATTATAAATTAAATTTATTGGGATAACATTGGTTAATAACATTATAAAAGTTTTCAGGTATATAAGAATATAATTTGACATCTGTGTACTCTTATTGTGTGCTCCCCACCCAAAGTCTGGTTTCCTTCTGTTATCATATAATCCTATCCTAGATCCCCCTACAACCTGGGAAATAAGCAAAACTAAAAGACTAAAGTAGAGGTAGCTAGTCTTTCTGCTATTATTTCTACTCATCAGAATTACATTCTGAAGCCACAAGTTATTTCACCAGGTTGTGCAATACCAACTATATCTGAACTATATTGTAGTTGCACACTGTGGCATTACTCAATAAGCTGAAGTTCACAGGGCTGGCTGAGGGAGTGTAGCACGAATGCTACTAGACCACTGGTGTAAATGCCCTTCTCGGATACCTTGTGATGTAGAGAAATCCTGTGATGCTGAGCTGGTGGAGGATTCCATTTGAGGGATTTTGCAAGACTGCTCTTCTTCCCACTCCTCTACTTCTTGTTCAAACCTCCAGTTATCTTCTTGAATATAATGCTTAAGTTCAACAGATAGGGCTTCCAATTCTCTTAACATCTTATCTGATTCATTTGGAGCTGCCTCTGAAAAGAACAAAGACAGAGTTAAAATGAAGTATTACCAGCAAAAGGTCATGAGAAATCAAAAGGTCCTTTTGAGAAAGA
>NW_006436289.1:3985679-4027573 GCF_000325575.1 Pteropus alecto | reverse complement strand
AGGGAGGGAGGGAGGGAAAAGGAAAGGAAAGGCAAGGCAAGAAAGGAAAGAGAAAGAAAGAAAGAAACTTTGTCTTTCTTCTTACTCCTAATGAAAAATATATACATACATACATATACATACATAATCCATCAGAAGTACTGACAAAATAAGGCCAACAGTCACAGCATACCAGTAACAGTATCTGGCAGGTAGGAACACACTAAATATCTGGTAATTGAATGAATGAATGGTAGTAAGGATTTAGAATAGAGGCCAAACATTGGCAAAGTAGCAAAAATGGACCAAATATTTCTTGGAAATTCAGAAAATCATTACATCAAATGAAAATTTCAAGCTAAATAGTTCTGTCATTATTGATAAGAATATCCATCTCAAGACGGTTAGAGATGAATTCCAAGACATTCATACTGCCTCAAGTTTCACATAATTAAATGCTTTCAGAAAGCAATTTGATACAACAGTTTGATGGTCAATAATACTTGGTTCATTAAAAGCTATGATGAAAAATGACAGGATATCAATGTTTACTAAATTTCATTTCTAACCCTTTTTTTGTTCTTACCAACAATAAAAAACCTACAGCAGAACAACACATCCACCTACTAGATGCCATTAACTAGTCTTTGCAGTAAGCAAATGAGTTTCCACTTGTTTGTTTCTGTAAAGATGAACCATACATGTAATATCAAGGCTCCTATATACTAACAACAGCCAGTAGAGTCATTAGTACAATAACTTCCACAAGCAGCTGTTCCTTTCATATTGCAAATATGCAAGTATGACGATCAATTATTATCAAGTGATCATGCTTTCCATCCCCTAATCTCACTAGCAAAATCAGAAAGACAACTTGCTGCCTGGACAATATGTCCATGTGTCCTCTTATCTATGCAACATTGAAAAGTATGAGTAATAAAAGAAAAAAAAACTTCTATGATCTTAGATGTGAAATGATGGCCATAAGGCCTCAGAGAAGATGTGAAAGGATGAAAGAAAGAATAATATAAATGGAAAACAGCACAGAACCTGGAGTCAGAACTGAATTTGAATTGTGGGCCTGCCATTTATTTATTGGCTGTATGACTGGAAAACTAGAGAATCTCAGCTGAAAAATGTGGATAATAAGAATTCCTACCCTATCTATCTCCCTTTTAGAGTTATGTTGCTTGAGAAATACAGTTTGAAAGCATGCAGTAAGGAGTAAGGCACCAATATAAATGGTAAGTATGACTGCTCACAGCATTAGCAGTAATATTAGGAGAACCATGAAATTATTCAGGCAAATCCACTTGTAAAATTTAGCTATTCTCCAAAGGGTACAAAAATATATGCACAAAAATGTCACTAAAAAAGAAAAAAACTAGAGACAACTTAAAAGTCCATAAATGGGAGGCTGGTTTCATAAATTATATACATATTCCATGGAATGGAATTATTATGCAGTTGTTAAGAAGAATGAGTCAGTGTTATTTATGAAAATGTAGATTGCTAAGATACACGATTAACGAAAAAAAATACAGAATAATATATCCCATGGAAAAATATCCCATTTGGGGAAAAATAAAGGGTAGGGGAAAGATGTCAGTAAATAAAATCTAGCATCTGCACAGAGCATTTCTTGAAGACTACATAAGATACCTAACAATGGATACTTGTTGGGCTCAAGGATGAAAAAAGAAAAGCAAACTTATGTTTTCTTTTTATTCTCTTTTGTACTGTTTGTATTTTTAAAATGCATTATTACTTTATAATAAAGTCTAGTTTAAAATTTTTTTACAAACTACAACACTGTTCCCCTTCCCTGAGCAGTGCAGATTTCCCCTCATCTTTGGCTTCTGCTAAAATATTTTTACCTGCATTGAAGTAGGGTAGCTTGTCATTAATGTACATCAGACAGTAAGCACTAACATTTCTCAGGCCCCCATAGGAATCCCTTTCAAGTTCTTCCCAGGAAGATTCAGTAACAGAGATGTCATTGTACTTGAGCCAGACTTGTCGGGGTTGATTATAGATGTAGGCCCAGTAGTGTCCAGCATTTGCTTGTCCTTCATGAACAAGAACTGCATGCAAACGATAAGGCACCTGCAAATCAGAGGGCATATTCTTGAGTTAGATTAAGCAAAGTAATCTGATAAAGTTTAAGTTATTAAAATTCAAAATTATTCCCAACCAGCAGACAACAGAAAACTGTGTTTGATATACAGTTCACATCAAAACATCTTACTGAGTTTTAAGATGAACTAACAAAAACATGACCTTGAAATCTACCAATTACTTCAGTTCCTGAATCTTTAAAACCAGACAGTTGAACTAGATGACCTCTTTGAGGCCCCGTTCAACTCTAAACTCTAGGATTACAGATCTGAGATCTAAGATAACCTAGACCTATTTATCCCCTAATTCCAAACTTAGTTTATCTAAAAATAGAACATCTCCTCTACAGCCATGCCACCCTGAACACTCCCGATCCCATCTGATCTCGGAAGCTAAGCAGGGTCGGGCCTGGTTAATACTTGGATGGGAGGCCACCTAGGAAGACCAGGTGCATTAAAAAAAAAAAAACATCTTGACTACTCATATCGAGAAAATGTTTGCCACATTTGGTGTCCACAAGTTAAGTGGCAGTCTTGTTCTATGCCTGTTTTATTTGGTACCAAAAATCAAGTTAGCGTATTTCATTATGAATCAGTCACATGGTCCCTACATAATTTACGTAACTACATACTTGTTTGTTTTCGACTACATTCTCGTTTGTTTCAACATGTGAAAAGCATTTCTTTTTTCAATATGAAGAAAACAATGTTTAAGTGCCAAGGAACTACTGGTGGAAAAAAAGGAAGGTCAGCCATAGAATCAAATTAAACTTACATTTAATCAGTAACTTGGCATGTTTTTACAGGTAGTGAAATTCTTGAAATAATACAAAAGAGAAAATAGAGAACACCCAAGATGTATACAATGCATTCCAGCTTCGTGACAGAACTGCGCCCCCATGCAGCCCTGGAAACACAGCTCTTTTCCTTCTGCCGTTCATGTGGAGGCCACTAAGAGGTCATAACTCTAAATGGAACATTATTACCCTCCATGCCCAGAATGTTATTCTAAACAAAAAATTTATGTGGATAATAAGAATTTCTGTCCTGCTCACCTCCCTTTTGGAGTCATTAGAGAAATAAAGCTTGAAAGCATGCTGCTAAACAAAGGATCGCGGCACTTTGGAAAGGATAAACTGGTCCTTAGTTCAGATTTTCTCCACTGTACTACTTAAATTACCATTGCATGAGAAATTTTTATTAATTTGACAGCAAACCTTTCTAATATATCAAAAAAAAAAAAAAAAAAGCAAAACAAAACATGTGGCAGAATCAAAACAAATACCTTTCGGGTTCTATTGATGGCAAAAGATATATTGCTTTTTTTAGCCTAAAATAAAGAAATAGAACAATACCTATTTCTTTCCTAAGTTTATTCTTATATTGCAGGGAGGTTTCCATTCAGTTTCAAAGAAAACTATCCAATTTTCTTTTTGTATCTACCGTGAGCATCAGTAAAACATGCCTTGACTACTTCCCCCTCAATTGCATTCTACCTGACGAAGGAGAGGATCACTGTACATCTGCTCAATAGTCTGGGTAGTGCTTGCGATACAATTCTTTAAATCTGTTAAAAAAGAATACTTAGTTAAAATGATTTCATTCCACATCACATAGGCTGCTTCAATATAGCAAAGAGTATTGTTTACCTGTACCCAGGGTTCCGATGATTTCAGCTTCGCTCTTAATTACATTAAGATTTTAAAAAATTATCTCATAATTGGCACCAAAATTGGTTAAAGAGGAAATAGGCTATTTAGAAAAAGGCCTTAATGGGTCACTTGGGTGTAAAATAAATGTCCCAGAGACAGGACTTGAAAAAGGTGGCAGAACGAAGCAGGGCTAAATTTCTGTGAATAAACTGGGTAGGAATCTGGATTTTTATTTTTATGTCCCCCAGAAAAAAAGAAAGGAAGGAGGGAGAAAAGTCTGAGCAACATGACCATGAGGCCAAAAAAATCCTTTAAGAACACAATGTTGAATAACTGAATTTCATATTGTATGCATTGCTCAAATATTCTCTGCCTCATTAACCTTCAGTAAAGCTTACTTCATATAGAAAAGACTTCTAACAGTGGAAATCCAGAAAAGGTAAATTCTAAGTTTGGGTCAACTGAAGCCAGAGTTCAGATAAATTGCAAGAAAAAAATCGGCAGATACAGAAAAATCCTACCCAAAGCTGATCATAAGTGTCTCAGCTACCCAGGAATTTCCTGAAATGTTAAGAAGGCTTCTAGGAAGGATCTTTCCATAGTCGTATAATCGAAGTGTGTGAACCAATCTTACTGGGAACTAAAAGTACGAAAGAAGTTATGGTCTCCATGCCAAAACTCAACAGTATATATGGCAATGGCAGAAGTATACCCAAGGTGCCTAACTTCTAAATAGTAAAACAAACGGAAAAGGCGAAGAGTAACTGCTTGACAAATTCTAAAGAGCTGACCTTGCATGTCTTGTTCAGTCTCACTCCTCCACCTCTGAAGACAGGTCTTAACAAAGGTTATCTCCTCATCTGTGACTGTTCGAGGAGCTGGGTGTGCAGGCATTTCCATGGGAGACCGGAAAGATGTAAGTGGCTTATTCATTGTCTTAGAAATGTGTAGAGAATCTTCAGAAGAAGAAAAGGTACTTTCAACATCCTGAGGAGAGCTTTCTTTACTTGTACTGAAGGAAGACAGAAATCATGCTTATATGGTAATTTCTAAAATACACCTTGGCATGAATTAATGTGCTCTGCAAAGCAAGTTGCTATGTGGAAAAGTACAACTATATGTTGGTGTTACCATACAGGTACTGAGCTAAACCTTTCCTTGATGTGCATCGTCTCATTTAACACAACTTGCTTATGAGGCAGATTCTATTACTATCCCTATTATCCAATTCCAAACCTAAAGTTTAGAGAAATTAAGCAACTTACCCAAGTTCACCCAGGAAAGGGATTAAATCTAGATCTGCTTGAATCTATGGTTCATGTTCTCTAACCACCTATAATAATGCCTTTTCATGAAAAAGAGAGAAGAGAAAACATGAAGAAGGGAAGACTGGAACTGGAAGAATGGAAGAATCAACTATAGAGTTTCCCAGATGTAACTGACTGAAGTGGGATGGGTAGATGAATCCAGGAACAAAATATACAGAGCAAGAAAAATGAAGTATCGGCTGAACACCCAACTCACAGGAATACGAACCAGGTGGCACCTTGGGGGCAGAACATAAAGGCAGACAATCTCAGCTCTTCCACTCCTTAGCTAAATACCCAGGGAAAATTAGTAGCCTCAGGTAAGTAATCTAATACTTAGCTCTAAAAATATAAATGTTAACTTCTTTACACCATTGCCCTAAACTGAGAATAAATTATGTAAAATACTAATTTATCTACTAATTAACTATTGTCAAACTGCACATAGACTAACAAGCCAGAATATAAGCTTCTAATTGTACGTAGGTTTGCTTCACACCAAAAACGAAGAACGCAAACTTCCTTTAGCTTTACCTTAAATAAACCCTCACTCTCTACTCCTCCCACCTGCTGTTACACACATACAACATAACGGCAAAAATCTCTTCCCAAAGGACCCACACATGTGGAAAAATAAACCCAACATAAGCAAGAGATCTGATATCTCAATCTCAGAACACACATGCACACACAGTAACTTTAAAATCTAATGATATCAGGCAGTAGGCAGTATTATTTTATGTTATTAAACAGACTGGCCAACGACTTTTTAAAAATTAAAACCACTTATATTTCATAAAGAACATGAGAACATTCTATAAAAAATCTAAACACAGAGATAAGAGTATAAAAAGTAAAAGAATTCTCCATCCCTTGCCTCATGCCACACTCCCTGGAGATGTTCAGTCTTAACATTTGGCATATTCTAACCAGATATGCACTTTATGCATAGATGAATAAATATTAGTTAAGTGTGAGGGGTAGAGATGGGGAAATGGTTGGACTTTTTAAAAATAAAAATGAAACCTTTTTAAAAATAGGTTCTAGTGTTTTTATTAGTCAGGACACACACACACTAAATTTGATCCAAGCTGACCCCATTGGTTCCTCCAGGCCACAAGGGCTGTTGCATGTTGCTGAGCTGGAACAGAATTACGGGGCTCATGTGACTTGGCCTCCCTGTTTCTTCACTAGATAAGCCCCTCTAGGTTGTTCTCTTCAATTTCTAGCCAGTTTTTTTCATGTTCAAACTTTCTATTTATGAATAAGTCTCTCTTTCTTTAATGTTTACTTAGTTGTGCATACTTTTCGGCAGACAGAACAAGAAGTTTGGAAGAGCAGGTTTCCTCTGAGAAAGGCCTTGAGTGGCAGCTTGCTTATATCTAGCTCAAAACAAGGCAGCCCTGGTGGAGCATCGACGATATGGCAGACAGTTCAAGAAGCTTCTGAAATAATCCCAACCATTCTGTGGGTAATACAAGTGCACTGGTAGAAATTATGAGCACTCTCCCAAGGGATAGTTGGCAAAATCCATCCCTGCTTTAAGACAAAGTTCATAGCCCTTAAGCTCATATGGGATGAGTGTTAACCAGGTAGAAAGATGGTGTATAGTTCAAATTAAATCAACACACACACACACACACACACACACTTTAAAAAATTTCTTTATATTACCTTTCCTTGGATGTCAGGTCAGAAACCGGGCGGTGCACTGAAGAAAGTGGTAAAGTCATGCTTGTGCCACTTTGAGACACAGAGCTTTCTGAGGCAGGTTTTGTACTAGCAAATTCAATAACATATTTCAACATGTCCGGAAGTGGGAACCGAGTTGGGCCTGAGCCGTACTTCACATACCTACACAGCAAAGACAGTGGTACACTATTGGCTAGGTCTGTCTTAGATTTTGAGGCTTGCTGAAAAATTATCCATTATTGTGCAAAGGGTAAATGGAAAGGTTTATTTCTAAAGGCTATACAATATTTAATATGTTACTCAAAAAAGCTATAGGGCAAAAATTCTCTAATTACAAAAGTAAAAATTCCCAACAATCTAAATTTTTTATACCTGGCAGAAAAAATTTCAAATGTGTTCCAAATCAAAGTCATGCCTATTATGCTTTCTTTTGATATCATATCACATATAGGCTCTGGTCATAAAAGTAAATGATGTTTCTTATGTTAAAACAGAAACAGTTCCAGTACTCAAATCTGAAAATAATGCCGATGAACACAAGGGCTTTTTTTCTTTGCTGTCCTTTAGATCAATTACTCTGCAATTATTAGAAAAAATGAGAGAAAGAAAGCTGGAAACGGGAAGTAGGTGTTGATAAAGGTCAGACTTTAAGAAAACTGCCAAATCTTTCTTTTGCAGAGTCCTAAGTACCTTATTATTCATATGCTCATTCAATAGCATAGGCCAAGCATAAATTATTAAGTTTTCTTTGGGATTAGTAAATAATATCTTAAACATGTTACCAAAAATAACCAACAAATTATTTTAACAATACCCAATATTCTCAATTACTAGCATGTTAGACTCAGTAAAAAGATTTACTTTAATAAATTCTATATAGTTCACTATAGAGATTAAAATAGACTGGTTGGTACAGGTAAACTATAACCCTGGGATTCCATTTAAAAAGGATAGAATCATTTCACACGTTTATTCTTTGAATAAAGTGAAAGAAAGAACCAGAAAGAAGGAAAATTGTTTCTATATTAAAAGAGAAATTATAAAATGAAAATACTAGTGGAAAATAAGTATAGTGCAATTCAAAGTCAACTACATGTTAAAGGGTATGTAGCAGAGACATTTCATCTTCACTAATTTAAAAAAGGAACAATTATTTCTCCTGTGGTTTTGGCTGCCACAGGGAGTTACAGTTTTCACTGAAAAGGATGCTGAATACATAAAGCTAGAGGAAACTAAAAGAACTGTTCTATTCCTCAGATGTATTTCGTTGCCTTAACTTCAGCTACCATAGCTTATTTAAATTCTATTTATCTTTTAAGATCTACTTTCTCCATGAAATCTTCCTTACTATTCCACCCCACCACCCCAACACTGGAAGGACCATCTTCCCTCCCTGAACTCCTACAGTACATGAACTAAACTTTTCGTCTATCCCACGGACATGGTTAATATGTCTTCCTAAGCCCTCAGTGTTTGTTGATTTAATCAATCAATACATGATTGGCCTAGATCAAAAAGGAAGCATTTTCTTACTAACAATGCAGCATTGATAACGCCATAGGATTTTAAGCAATCATTTTATATCTGTAACTCTTCCCAAGTTTGTTGTATTTTATTATGATATTCATACAAAGTTGCAAGAAAAAAATTCTCTAAGAAACTTATCTTCGATTTTATGACAATCATTTTCCTGTCCTTCTACTGAATTCCTTTAGACCAACCACTACATACAATGTAGCATTTCAATTTAGAATGAGAGCAAAGTTTCAAAAAAGATGTCTACGCTGTACATAAATCCTATTTTTAATATTATATCAAGGTATCTTAGAGAAGAAATAGTAAACATTTTTATTTTTTTAATGATAAAAATAATGCAAGCACCAGTTAAGAAAAATCAAATACAAAAAGTATAAAACAAACCATAAAAGTCACCCATCCCCATCTCAGTTCTCTTACGTAATGGTCTCCATTAATAGTTTCTTATATATTTTTCCAGGAGTATGTCACACATAGATAAACAATTTTAAAAAAAATTATATCCACATAAAATTATATGAAATTTAAAGTCCTTTTATTTAAAAAAGAGTAATATCGTACTAGAGGAAATACTCCCACACACTATTTTAATATCTAAATAAGCCAGAATGCCTTGTTGGTTACCGGTAAATTGAGAATTTTTTAGCTATAAGACATGAAGTGTATTTGGATCTATGAAAACAAAACTTTCCAGTCTTACAGAGTATCACTAAAACCTTAAAAGTAAAAAATTGTGGTAGGCAGAGTCCTGTAAATCACTTCCAGGACAGTATCTGAGGAATCAATCTTCAGTTTGAGTCTGTATTAAGACAACTAGATGATTCATCACAATAAGTCTTGGATAAGTTCTTCCCGAGTGAGAGAAAGGAATTTAGGTAGGGGGTACCTATAGGTGCAAGGTCTCTCATGGGCTGGTATGGAATGTGTTGCCTCTCGGGGAAATCAGTGACCTAGCAATGGAGTGGGTAGGGGTGGGTTGACGGTAGCAGCAGAACTGTTAAGCAGATAAAGGGGAAAAAAGCCACTGACACTGCATGGGATTCCTTCTTAAATGCTACATCAACGGTCTCTATCTTGACTAAAAAGGAATTACACTGACTCCTCCTTAGGGAGTGATAGGGTGATTACACAGAAATAGGAAATCAGTGACCTAGCAATGGAGTGGGTAGGGGTGGGTTGACGGTAGCAGCAGAACTGTTAAGCAGATAAAGGGGAAAAAAGCCACTGACACTGCATGGGATTCCTTCTTAAATGCTACATCAACGGTCTCTATCTTGACTAAAAAGGAATTACACTGACTCCTCCTTAGGGAGTGATAGGGTGATTACACAGAAATAGTAACAAAAAAAAAAAAAAAGAGAGAGAGAGAGCAGAACTCCTCCATAAGACAAAGGACTTGTATGTGTCAGAAATATAAGCACTTTTAATCGGTTAGTGTTCTAGGTAGAACTGCATTGGGGTTTTGTTTGTTTTGTTTACTTTTTCTAGAACTTCTGAAACTGCTTTCCCAAGAAAATTGCAGTATGATGACAGTTACCCTTTCACATTTGTGACAAAGATAGCAAGGGGAGTAGAAAAAGTAAAGGGCTATAAAATCAGAATGTCGGTTCTCTGCAATACACTGCCAATAATTGACTGTGACTGTAAATGACAGTGACTGTTACTTAAGTCCCTTGAAACTACTGTTCACCCATGGATACTATTAGCTCATCTTGAAGACTGTTTCACAGTTAAAAAAAAAAACTTTTCTTAGCCATTTTATAAAATATACTAGTTAATACTTAAATTCTGAATTAATTTTAAATGTAAGCAAATTATCTTAATTTAAGTGTATAAACTTTTGTATCTCTAAGCACACAGGTGTCTACAACTCACCTTTCCAGCTTTTGCTGCAGAACTTTCACTTCCTCTTTTAACTTTCGAATACACTCTCTCTTACTTCGAATAAGCTCTTTGCTCCTGTACATGTACCTAAGCAAATAAGCCCAAAAACGAAAATTTAAAAATATCAATGATGCAAAGTCTCAGCGAACTAGGGATACAAGGAAATGTCCTACAAAGGAAGAAGTAAAACTGCCTCTTGTTGCAAATTGACATGATCATTTACATAGAAAATCTCAAGGCATCTATAAAAATGCATCGGAACTAATAAGTGAACTTAGTAAGATCAAAATATACAAAGTCAATTAAAAACGAGGAAAAACAGTTATTGCATTTCCATATACTCAAAGTAGAATTTAAGAAAATTAGAGTAACATTAAACATAAATTTAGGGATAAAATATCAGATATGTGCAAGCCCTGTACACTAAAAATTACAAAACATCACTGAGAAAAATTCACAAAGATTTAAATAAATGGAGTTATATTATGCTCATGGATTGAAGGACTAAAAATTGTTAAGATGTCAATTTCCCTAAATTGATCTGTAGATTCAATATAATCTCAATTGCTATTAGGTAGAAACTGACAAGCTGGTTCTAACATTTATATTGAAATGCTAAGGACCAGAATAAACAAAACAATTTTTAAAAAAAACAAAACGAAAAACAAAGTTGGAGGACTTAACACTATTTGATATCGAGATTTAAAATAAAACCACAGTAATCAAGACAATGTGGCACTGGCATAAAATTAGCCAATAGCGAGAAAAGAGACTCCAAAAACAGACCCAAAAATATATGTTCAATTAATTTTTGACAAAAGTACCAATATAATTCAATGGGAGAAAGGAGAGTCTTTTCAACAAATGGTGCTAGAATAATTGGACATCCACATGCATTCTTTCCCCCTCCTGTAAATAAAAAACCAACCCTTTACTTCATACAATATGTAAAGATAAACTCTAAATGGATGATAGACATAAATATGAGTTAAAATTTCAACATTTTTAGGAAAAAAATAGAAGAAAATCTTTGTGACCTTGGGTTGGCAAATATCTCTTAATCAGAACACAAAAAGAATAATGAAAGAAAAATTGCTATGTTACACTTCATCAAAACTAAAATTCCTTCTCTTCTAAAAACACTGGAAGTAAATGGAAGACAAGCATAGACAGTGAATGTTTAGATTTGTATCTAAAGTATATAAAGAACTCATATAACTCAGTATGAACACAAAAAACCCAGTTAAGAAGTAGACAAAAGGTTTGAACAGACACTTCACCAGAGAAAATATACAAATGGCACTTAATTAAATATATGAAAAAATGCTCAACATCATTAGTTATCAGGGAAATATAAATCAAAAGAAAATATATTCCTACAAAATCACTATAATGGCTAAAATTAAAAAGACTGATAATTCCCCATATTGGAGAGGATTTGGAGAAAAAAGAGCTCTCATACACTGCTGGTAGGAATACAAAATTGTATAGCCACTTTATAAAGCAGTTTGGAAATTTCTTATAAACATACACTTTTCACATAACCCAGCAATCTCACTCTTGGGTATTTTACCTGGAAACACTAAAACCCACAAGACTTTCATGTGAATGTTCATAGCAACTTTATTCATAATAATCTAAAAGTTGATACATTTGAAATGTCTGTCAACTGGCGAATGGAAAAAATATTGTGGTACATCCACATAATGAACTACTACTCAATAATATTAAGAAACAAATCACTGATATATGCAGCAACGTGGATGAATCCCAAAAACATAATCATAAATTAAAGAAGGCAGCAAGAAGGTACATACTGAATATTAATGTCTCTAATTATGACAGTCTAGAAATACATAATTACAGGGCCAGAAAATAAGTAACTGGTTACCAGGGCTTGGGGGTGGAGGAAAGAGATCGACTACAAAGGGGCACAAAGGAACCTTTTGGGTGATGGAAATATTCCATATCCTGACTGTAATGGTGGTTACTTGGCTATGTACAGGTGGCTGTATATCTAAGAATGGTAACTCTTTTTGTATGTAAACTATACATCAATAAACCAGACTACAAAGAAATATACTGTGGTTATTCTATATAGTGTGCTTCATCCACAAATTAGCAGGGTTTTCACCTAAAGCCTAGCTCCTCAAATTGTGGTCCAGAGATCAGAAGCATTATTAGCATCACCCTGTGGGATTCTTAGAAAAGCAAACTCTTGAGCCCCAATCTAGATCCACTGACTCCAAATCTGCATATTATCAAGACCTCCAGGTGATTCCTATGCACAATATACTCAGTATGGGCTCACTTCTGCTCCAATGCAAAAAGGAGACAATCAACCATAGAACTCACCTGTCCATATAAATGATCTGAGGAAATTCCAGCTTATTGTGAATTTTCTCTGGCTGACCAAGGGACTGATTGAACTCAAATCTTGAGAGTTCAAAGGTCAACACTGGAGGTAGCTTTGTAAACCAACACTATGTCAAGAGTAGAAATGTGAGAGAAAGAAGTTATTTTTAGGAAATGGCAATAGCCAGATTTAAAATATCCCTCATATATGTGTCCTATTGGTATAGAATTTATGTTCAATATAAGAGTTTTTATTTAATCTCAAATTCTAAAGAAAATGACCACTTTGAATCATGCCCTCTTAGATAATTTGGTTAAATATTCCTCAATCCACCAAATTTATGAGCCAGTGAACACTATTCTACTCAACTATCATTCTCAGAAATAACCACCTTTGAATATGTGAATTGTGACAAGCACCTACACAACTCACTCATTAAATCATCAGTACTGAAAAGAGGTTCAAAACCTGAAGAAAATGGCTAGCCTAACCAAAGGATTAGAAATTGTAATCTAAGCTGCATATAACTAAGGAGTCAATTGTCTCCATGAATCAGCTAAAAAGACTAATATTTGTGCATACATTATATACTATTTATTTATAGTCTATTAACCATAAGCTGAATGCTTTCTGTGTCTAAAAAGGAAACTTGAAGTAGCCTCTTGATTATGAGCTCTCAAGTTTCTGAGAAAATCTCTAAATTCCAAGAATTTACAGATATCTCCTAAGAGACCCAGAGAAATGAACCCTGAAAAGATCTCAACTGTCACTGATCATAGGTGAGGGAAATCTAAACCAGGAATGACATTTCTGTTCAATTCACCTATATGCCAGAGGTCTGTATGAACAGCTTTAAAATGTTCCCTTTATCAAAGGTACAAAGAGCTATGCTCCCTTTACATACCCTTGCCAGCAAAAGGTGAATCCAGACAGCCTGTCTCACTACCTCAGGGCTACATCTAAATAAGCATGATTTTCTACTTTTTTAATAAAGAGTTCCCATTCTTGAATAAATGTCTCCAGAGGGCTAAGCAGCTAATGAAGTTCTCCTCTTTTGTAAGAGCAAGCCTCAGTTCTGCACAGATGGTGCAGATGTTATATGCCTCCCAATCAGAAATTAGTACTTTCCTTGAAAAGCTAGGGAGGCAGTAACTCTCTCCCAGTTCCAACTGGGCTCCACCGCCAATGTACTTTGACAAGGCTCATGTTAAGCTCTCTATTTTAATTCAAGAAAGATTTTCTTTTTCCTGTAGTAATTACTGAGTTGGACTCTTAGAAGCCACAATTTTGTCTCAAAATGTATGATGAAAGAAGAATAATCCAAGCTGTGTTGTGTTGACAATTATGCTCCAAATGAAATTCACTAAATTCTTAACCCAGCTGGAATTCTGAGACATTAATTACCCTTGCTCTCCCTTTAATTTTCCCTTTCTTCCCAACCCACAAAAATAAATAAATGAATATAAAATTTTAAAAATTTTAAAGCAAAAGCAGAATTTACAACTCAAAACAGTAAATACTATAATAGGGAAAATATTCTAAATGGCATACCATAGGAGTTAATCACTGTACTTTTACCCTCCGAAAATATGGAGGCAGTGGGTTCTCCCTACTCAGGTACAGGTAGGCTTCAACAGAAAAAGAGAAACTTGATCATACTTAAAACATCAGAAGCAGCATACAACTTTTATATGATTAACTCAAATTCATACTTTTAGTAAAGAATTTATTTATCAAATACTAATACTCACTAACTCATATCAACTCATGAGAGACTTCAGACTAGTTCAAGTTCTGTTAAGTGTAAAAGTTATTTAATATGTGATGGGAAACTATTTGCCAATAAAACCTCAGTCCTACTTAACTGGCTTTGTCATTGGTATACCAAATAAAAAGATCCAACTCACCTCTTGTCCATACTTCACTGAATGATCAGAAGGAAGCAGTTCAATGTCACCCTCCACCATGGCCCCTTCCAAACATTCGTCTAAGTTGCGATAACCATTTACCTGAAGGGGATACTGGCCGAATGTCTCATTGTTACAAAAGGGTTTTCCTAGAAAGAAACAGATTGCTTTTTAAAACACAGCACTACCACTATCTAAAGCCCTTTTTTCTGGCATCAGAGAGACAATGTGTTCTGCATTCAGCAACATCCTGAGATCTGGTTAGAAGTACATTTAAGCCTATATGGTAACCTTTAATGAACCAGTGGATCCAGGCATTGATCATTTACAACTGTCACACTAATGGTTGCTGAGTTCATGGAGGTTTTTATACTGGCCAAATTACATGTGTTCAAAATTTTCCATAGTTTAAAAAAAAAAAAAACCTTATGTGTCCAACACAGAGTCTAGATAAGTCTCTACAGTAGACAAGTGTTTTTGACAGTCTAACTTAATAAAACCTTTTGAGATGAGATATTTCATTGGAAAAAAAACAACACAGAGAAAACTGAGTAACATGACTGTATGTTTGACATTAATACTAGGTTTGGGCAGTACAAATCTGAAATAAAGATTGGGCCCATCTGATAGATGAAGAGACTGAGGGTCCAGGAGCTCACATGGTTTGTCCATGATTACATAGGCACTAAGAGGCAGAACCAATATTCAGATCCGCATTTGTCTGACTCTCAAGCCTTTCCATTATATTGCCTCCTCACATGGACACAGTAATACAAAATTGGTCACAGGACTAGCATTAACATTTAGAGCAGAGAATTTACCTTCACGAACCCCTTCAGTGAGAAAAGTACCATAGAATAGCTGCACCATTGGATTTTCAGTTTTGTTCCTGGGATTACTGCTTTTAAAAAAAGAAGACAAATCTGTATCATTTGGATCAGATAAGTACTACACTAAACCCAACCATCATTCAAAAGCAAAAACGGTATATTTTCATCAAATTCCAAAGAGGTAGGGATGGTCTAAAATAAGTAAAGTATTATTTCAGTTCAAATATTCATTGAACAAGTATATGCCCAGCACTATGCTAAATTTTGAAGATTCAAAGACAAGGCATGATCCATGGCCATAAGGAGCTGTAAGTCTAATAGGGGAGTCACGTATGCAGACATAAGTATTATTTGTATACATCTATATCCAATGATAGATGTAAAAAGGTATAGAAGTAGTAAAGAGGTAACAAAGAACCCTCTTGTGCAGTTCTGCAAATAAACAGAAAAAAGTTTTCCCAGTGGCATAACAGTAATGTAATAAAATTATAGTCGACCTTTGAACAATGTAGGGGGTTGGGGTACGGACCCCTGAACAGTCAGAAATCCACTATAACTTTCAACTCCCCTAAACTTAACTTCTAACAGCCTACTGTTGATGGGAAGCCTTACCGATAACATAAACAGTCATTAATACATATTTTGTATGTTTTCTGTATTACATACTGTATTCTTATAATAAAGTAAGCTAGAGAAAACATAAGAAAATAGGTACATATATTACACATTCATGACATATCTAACTTTTTCTTAATTTTTTTTTTATATATCTAGGTTACATGGCTTGTCTGTGAGTTTTTCCAAATTGTTGCAAATCTCCAAAAAATTTCGCAATATATTTATTGAAAAAAATCTGCACGTATATGGGCCCACGCAGTTCAAACCAATGTTGTTAAGGGTCAACTATAGTTTATTTCTTCAAGCCCATGTTAAATTGTTAACCATGTAAGTTGCTAATCGCAAAGGTATTTCATGATATATATTTCTTCTACCTAGAGTTAAAATAATTTAGAAAACAAATTTCTCAGCACCTATTAAGAGAGGGATACTTGCATTCTTTACCCTGAATTTCACTTGTCAATAACTGATAAAACTAAAAGCTATTTTCTAACGTTCTACAGACTTTACAAGTTGTTTTAGATTAAGTTTAATGTATCCATATTATACCACCATGTTCATATCTAGAATTGATTTAACTTTTTAATACATTTTACAGCACATACTATGATTTCAACAAAATTAATAGGTATGGCCCTTTTAGTAAAAAACTGTAGGTTAACATGATTATCTATATCCTCAGAGGGAAAAATCAAAGCAATAGCAATACGCAATGACAAATAACTGAGTGGTTATCCCGTAAGGTTTGGTGAAAAAACCTGCTTGAGACGAGTAACTTTCTCCCATATCATAATTCTCACCGGACCACTGTGAATAGGAAGGACGTACAAACAAATTGTGACACTCACTTAACATTAACAGCTAGCTGGAACGCATCCTCCAGCCAATCGAGAAGCTTGTGTGTGAATTCACTCACATCTTGCTATAAGAGAGGTACGAATTGCAGAAGAGTTAGATTCGACACTATACTTAGGGAAATGAACATTTGCTCTTACCCAACCAATGACTAAGATTTTATTACTATGAAAAGATTTCTTTTTTAGGGCCAAATAACAATACAAGGAACACTGGAACCCACCTACTACAGATAAAATAGAAGACACATCAGGCAATCTCTAAGTTGTGGCTAGGAGGAAATTGGAACTCTACCAATTGCAGCCACATCTGCTTGTAACTAACAAAATCTTCCAGTTAGGCCTTAAAAAAAAGTCCAAAAGGAGACTGCAGTCCTCTAGAATTTATGAATGGAGAAAGGAAATTTTTATGAAATGTTTTGAGGATTTTGTAGAACTGTAGAATCTTTACTTTAGATGGAGAAAAAAGTTAATTTTATGTCACTAATAGTGACAGCTTTGTTTTTTAATAAGAGGTAGGGAAAAGACAATACTAACACGTAGAAGAGAAAGATTTCTCAGAAAAGCTGCTGAACTCAGGTTTAGAGATAGTTTTTGAAAATAAAATTTCTATCTGGACCATCCCAAGACAAAGGTACAGACAAAGGACTTTACTTTCCTTGGTGATCCTTTGCTAGGATTCGCTGAGATATTTTCCAATGTCCTCCTAGTTCAACAGCTCTATATAATTCTATTCTAATACTATTTCTTCTTGCCAGCCTCCCTCACATTACACAAAACACACACAGCCACCCTTCCTTCTTCTCTCCCTCTCTCTACCGCCTGTCCTTAAGCATTATAACAGGCAAAAGCAGGCACCCACAGTCCTACTTAGTCACGTTCGGTTTATTACACAGTTAAAATAAAGCAACATCACAGTAATGTTAACAAGGCATGATTTCAAACTCCACAGAGTTTGAGGAAAAACATATGAAGAACAGGTTTCTTGTACCTGCTGTTCCTCAGATGATCGGAATGCTCCCTTTAAGAGATCCAGGGCTGCTGAAGGGTCTACATATTTGCGATTTGATCCCATCATCAGAGCAAACAAATACTGAAGCTCTTGCATGAACAAGATATTTCTCTTTTCCTGTAGAAAAGATAGTAATGTGTACTCTTAAAACCTCTTACTTGGAAAATTAGAACATTTAAAGAGAAAGGTTGTCAATGATCACTCCCTAATTTATATTTACTTAGCTCTAGACCAGGGTCAGGTCTCAAACTATGTTACAGGTGCTCTGATAAGGTCTGTAGAGGAGGATTATCAGAAACTGAAAGAATATCTATGTAGAAGCCAGAGAGATAACATTGTCAGAAAAGCAAAAATGTTGGTTTTCTGAAGCTGCTGTCCTCCTTTCTGTTAGGAAAATCTATCATCAAGGTAAAATCCCGGGCAGAGTTACATCACCGGCAGGGGGCTACATCTTTTGGCAAGAACAGACTAAATAAAGCCTCTTCTCTTAAGAAGGTCCAGACCTCCAGCATCAGCTCATCTGTTCTACATCGCTCAACCTGAGTGGCTAACAGAGCAGTGATTTCTGAACAAACAGAACGGAGATTTCTGAAGCTCCCGCCCACAGGCAGACATGCTGAGGCCATCAGGGTGATGCATCACTTTCTTTGAACTGTTTTTCTTCTTTTATTCCTACGTAACTTCACATTTTTGAAAACCCTTATTTCTTATCACATATAAAAAAAGAAAAAGCCATTTGAAAATGAAAACGTTATTAGCACAAGCCAAAGAACTACAGTTGTCAGCTTTAGCCAACAATGTAAAAGCTTTTGGGATGAAAGTAACTAAACAACAGTGAAAACTCCTCAACAGCAACTTACTGTGTGACTTGAGCAATTTTCAAGTACACTCTGTGGCAGACTATAGCTGAGAACAAGTCTTCGAAATTCAGGCAATTGAAAGAGAGACTGAAATAAAGAAAGAAATGGATTCAGGGCCTTTTTTTCCAAATTAACTGTAGCAAAAAAAAAAAATTCTTCTTTTACCTTACAAGTACGTATTAACTGTCAATGTAGTAATTCTACTATGTCTAAGGAAATAATAATGGCTATGCATAAAAATTTACCTAAAAGAATGTTAATTCTTTTAGGAAAAACCTAGAAAAAATGTAATGGCTAACAAGAGAAACAGATTAGATAAACTATAGTACATTTATACAACAGACTATTAGGTAATCATTAAAATAATTTTGTGGAAAAAAATGTTTTCATTTTTGAACTGCTACATAGCAGTGAAAATGATCAAGAGCTACATGTATCAACATGGATAAATCTCAGAAAAATACAGTATTATATTGTTTATATTAAATACACTTACATATAAAACAATATTACATACCCTTTAGGGATACATACACATGTAGTTATATCTGAAGGGAAAAGAGGACACGATTGGGGATGGTAACGACAGGGACTCAATAGCACGGAGATTTGTAACATTTATTTCTGAAGCCAGCGGTGAGTATAGCAGTGTTTACTATTCTCCACTCTATCACAGTACCATTTAAAAAAAAAATTTAACAGCAGATATCTTTGGCTGACAGAATTTGGAAGAAGGCTTCGTTTTATTGTTTCATAAATCATACATTTTTCTACTATACATATCCTTTGAAAGTTAATGTTTTTTAAAATCCCTTGTATGACTAAAACTCTTCATCTCAGCATAATTCTCAAATGAAAGTCCCTGTAGCCTGCATACTGGAACTCTTGAAGCAGCATCCTGGGTAGAAATTAGGCCTCCAACTTCCCTCACTCAATCACAAGCCCTACTGGGATTCAACCACTGGGGTGTGTACAATTGCACAGAGAATTTGAAGTCAGGTTATACCAAAGTTCTATCTACAGACAGGACTAGATTGTTAAGCTCTGTATCAGCCCATTCTCTTCTCTTTCTACCCCATCTGTCTACATTCTTCCTGGTTTTATTCCTACTCTGCTCACCACCCCGCAACATCTTCCAGGACTTTCGTTCTACAATGAGAAAAATGGCTTTATATTCTCAGTCATGTCACTCCACTTCAAAATTGGGCTTGTCCCAAAGATGCCATTATTCTTAAAAACCACAAAAGTGTACTCTTATTTCCAAGTCCAATATCGGTAGATAATCCTCCAACATCTGCTTCATCTCCTTTGTCTATTCTCTATATCACTCAATTGCATCCTCCTCTTCCAGTCATCAAAGTTTAGAACTTCAGAACTATTTTCAAATCCTTTCACTTTCTTAACCATCCACATCCAATAAGGAAAAAAGTTTGTTGGACTCAGCCTCTGGGGTGCCATTTATAACCACCTCCTCCCTATCAGTCCCTATCATCTGCTCTAATCAAACTCCCATCACTGCTCACTTGGAACACTGCACACAGTCTCCCTGCCTCCAGAACTTGCCCTGTATCAATTCACTTTCATGCAGGTTTTCTATTTTTCTAAAACAACCAAAATTAAGCCCCTGACTCAATGAAGACTATCTGGTAATAATTCTTCTTACTCTTCTACCAGGTGACTTCAGTCAACATCCAATACATGGGACATTGGCTCTACCTTCAGAGTAAGTCAAGAATCCAACTTCTTCATTTCAATGGCCACCAGACTGGTAAAGGCCACCAGTACCTCTCATGTGGATGACTGCAGTAGCCTCCATAAAAGGTCTCTCCACTTGTATTCCTGCCCACTCCATCTACTCTCACAGCAGCCAGCGTGAGCCTTTTAAAACCCAGATCTAAGTGAGTTCAATACTCCTCTGCTCAGAACCATCAGTGACTCCCCATCTCACTCAGAAGAAAAGACAAGTTATCTCTCCAACCTCACTTCCAATGACTCTCCCCTCTGCTCCTAGCATTCCAGCTACCCAGGACTCCTTGATGTCCTGTGAACATCCCATCCCCATGAACACAGTCCCATTAAAGGTGTTGCCCCATGGTTTCCTCCACCTGCACTGTTCTTCCCCCTCACTCCCTTGCCTTCTGTGTATATGGCATTTGTTCCAATCTCATCTCCTCGGCTTAACATCATAGTTTACGTAGCAACCTGCTCCCATCTCTCCTACAGGAATTCCAATCTTTCTTACCCAGCAAAACCTCCACACTAAATACATTTAATTTTTCATGTAAGTATTTCAGAGGGCTGCTAAAAGGAAGTCCCAATAAAAAAACAAGACATACTGATATCATCATACATTCAAGGTCAACAACCTCACGTAGACCTTCAAATTTTTAGAAATCCTACTATTGTATTCTGGTGCCAATTGGTTTCCAACTGCCTGCAATAACTCTTAAACTTTTGCTCCATATAAAATCTGACTCTATCACTTCTCTACTCTCAGAAAATGGCTGCTTATTTCACAGAGGAAAAAATAATCTGCAGTCATCATTTCTTTCTTCTCCGTTCCCCTCTTACTCTCTTGCCCTTTTCCCATTCCTCCCTATATGTTCCTATATCCTATCCCCTCATGTTTTCTCAGAAACCTTGATTATCCCCTCTATCTATTAGTTCTGTTCAGTATCTTTCATAGGCATGAAGGTCAAAGGGGATGAGAATCCAGGGAGGTTTCTCAATTTCTCTAAGAAAGAACAAAGGTCCTTAATTCTACATACTCTCTTAAATTTTATTCTCAACACAGATGCCAGTGATCCTTATGTAATTACACAAACTGTTCTTTATGTAATTATATGGCTCATTCCCTTGCCTAATGTAGGTCTCTGCTTAAATGCCCACTTTATCAGAAAGGCCATGCCTAACCATCCTATAGAAATAGCACTTTCCCTCTCTAGGCCTCTCTTACCCTCACTTATTTGTCTTTATGACACTTATTACCACCTGATACATATTTTGTTTACTGTATTTTCCACCTTTTTCAAAGTAAACTCCATGAGAGTAAAGCCTGTTTTATTCACTGCTGTTTCCCCAGTGCTAAAACAGCAACAGGCATACAGTTAAGCAAGCCATGGATTTTATGTGTGGAAAGGGAGGGCTCCTTTACTGGCCGAGCAGCTGGCTAGATGTCAAGTACGATGACGGAGAATACCGGGGTGGAATCAGGTGCTGCATTGTGGCCATGTTAGGTTTAAGATGCCTGGAGATATTTCTCTTTAGAAGATTTCATCTACTCCCTTGGCTTTATCTCCATCTATGCTACTGAGTCCCAGAATTCTATCAGCAGCCCTGATATTTTTATTCAACTACAGATTTATAGAGTTAACTGTCTACATGGTATCTCCATGTGGCTCCTCAAATTCAGCATGTATAAAACAACTAAATCCCACTCTTAACACACACCCAAATTATCTCTCCTCCAGTATCAAATGGCATTACCATCTACCTGGTTACTCACACTAGAAACCTTGGGAGTCTTTCTCAGTTCTCTCCTGCAAATATCCTGAATCTAGTAGCTCACCAAATCCTGTAGATTTTATCCCTTAAGTTCCTCTAAAATGCTCTTAATTCTCTCCTTCCATGGCTTATGCTACTACTATATTCCAGGCCACCATCGTTACCTGCCTGGATATTTACAATAGCCTCCCAACAACTGATTTCTCCTTATTAACTCTTGTTCTGCTATAGTAACAGTATTCACTAAATACCGATACAAAACACCTACTCAACATGTTTACAACCACAGAAGATTTTGCTTTTAGTCTTGTCCAATTTAGAAACCAAAGTGTCTAAATCCAGAACACAAGAAAACAACGTCATGGGGAAAACTTCCCAGTTTTATATGTTTCCATTTTTTTTAAAGCTATGCTTCTCACATTTCAGTTTAATAAATTACAAAATTATTTCCAGATGTCACAGTTGTCTCCTAAAAACATCGTACCTGAATAACAGCACTAAACCAACATGTATTGCCAACATTTTTCAGCCCAACTGGCCAACCATCAACTCGCCTCCAGTCATTGGGATTGGGATTTTCACCCCAGACTTCACAGCGTTTTCTCTTTGAGCGTTTAGTTTCTGCAGAGGTTGCCTCGTGTATCCTGTATTGTGCCAACATACCACACATCAAGAAAAGAAAAAGTTAAAGAACAATACTGTATGAAGGATGTTGGTAACCTATAATAGGTAATTCAAAATGTCAGTTAAACTTTTTACTGGGTAATCACTGGCTATATAATAATTATAAGCTTATAATGTAAGTGAAAAGTAAGATTTAAACAGAGATGTTTAACAGAGATTATTACCAATAAGGTCCATGGCTTTGATACTTAATTGAATCTGAAGACTATTTATGGCTATCATATCAGTTTTAGATTTCGACAGCAGTGCCCTATCCCAGACTGTGTCATTGAAAGAGGCAAGAGAGACACTCTACTATAAATAAGAGATTCTGAACTGTCTAGCACACAAACTATGGTCCTGTGTTTCCCTGAAAGAAACAGCTCAACCATATGAGGGAATAAACATGTCTGGGAACTGACAGGCAACCATTGGAACTGGATATTTGTGGACAATTCCATATAATCACCAAATTAGTACCAATTCAAAAAATATATTCCCTGTTCACTTTTGAGACACAGTTGAGTCATAATTTCATTTTCAAATAGCCAGCAAATCCTCAAAGTTTACAAAAGCTCAAAGTTTAAAAAGGGCATACATATTTATTGGATACTTGACTAGGATGGGCTTTTTTCCCCTTCAATTAGCAATTATGAACTACAAAACCTGCAGGCTTCTACTCAAAGACCACAGGCTGCAATAAGACACTTATCATATTTGGCTTTTTCAAAAGTGAACCAGAATAAGCCAATGTAAATTTAAATTTTCTCCTAAAAGAAATTTCATTGAGGAGCTTGGCAGAACTGTTCCTCAGTGGTATTCACAGAGCTGTTGCCTTTGACCTACACACTAGTGTGGGAAATAAAGATTATTAATTAAATCAATAACCTGTTAAGATCTCTTCCATCAGCTTGAACTTTGGGGGACTCCAGGAGACTCAAAGCAATGGCAGCCTGAAGATCATCTTTGTTATCATGAGTAAGGTCTATTACTTCTGTAAGATAAATTGAAATTTAATTAGTCTACATGCAGGAAGCACTGTCTTTCTGTCTGTATTGCTGGAAAAAAAGTAAAAGCATTCGCAAAACTAAACATACTCCCTGCCTCTCACTACAATGGCTCATCTGTTTACCAACAATTTTGTTACTCTATGCTTGAGTTAAATGAATAACTTATAGTTATTGTAACATTAAGATTAGCTAACAGTGCAGTAATAAACAGCTGCTAAAAGGCAATGAATCAAATATCCCCTTTTGCAGTCTTATTCCAGAGTCAAAATTTATCCCATTGCTGTAGGTTAAATAGTCTCTTTATTTATCATTGTAAAACACTGGCTAAATATTGAACATTCAAGAATGGATATTTCCAATATCACACAAACTATTCTAGAGAACAGAAGACATACTACTCAACTCATTTTATGTGGTTGGCATAACACCTTGGTATATCTCAAACTAATAAAAAACAGTAAGAGAAGGGGCAAAGGACAAACTCGCATATGATCATAGATGTAAAAAAAACCTAAACAAAACATTAGCAAAGAGAATCCTAATACGTACAAAAAAAGATTATATAGTAAGACAAAATTGAGTTCACTATAGGAATGCACATTTAATGTTAGAAAATAGACCAGTAAAATTCACTATCTTAACAGTTAAAGAAAAAATGATAAACTCAACGGATATAGAAAGTATTTGATAACATTCAACCTCTATTCAGGATAAAAACTTCAAGCCAATTAGGAAGAGAAAAGAATATTCTTAGGCTGAGAAAGACTATCCATGAAAAGCCCATGGCAAACTTTATACTTAATGGTGAAATGTTAAACACAGTTCCTTTAAAACCAAGACTGAGGCAAAGATGTCTACTATCAGGACTTTTATGCACTATGGTTCTGAAAGTTCTAGTCAGTACAAAAAAAATATTTTTTTTTAAAAATGTGAAGACTGGAAATAAGAAACAAAGCTGTCGTAATTCACAGGTAATGATCGCCTAAAAGGGAAATCCAAAATAATCTATAAAAAAATGAAGTTAGATAAAAGATCCATGTACAAAAGTTAAGCGAATTTCTATATATGAACAATGATAAACATTTAATTTAGAAAGAAAAAACTCTATAAAAACACAAAACTGTAGTAATCAAGACTGTCCTACTGGCATAAGGACAAACATATAGATAGATGGAACATAATCGAGACTTCAGAAATAAACTCTCATCTTTATGGTCAAGGGGTTTTCATCATAAGTACCAAAACAAATCAATAAGGAAACAATATCTTTTCAACAAATAGTGCTGAGACAACTGGATATCCACATGCAAAAAAATGACTTTTAATCCATAGGCCTCATACCATTTACAAAAAATGAACTTACAGTGGATCAAGCCCTCATAATAAGAGCAAAAGCTACAAAACTCTTGGAAAGAAACACAGATGTAAATCTTTGTGACCTTGGATTAAGCAATGACATCTTAGAGATGACATCCAAAGCACAATCAAACAAACAAACAAACAAACAAAAACAGATAAATTTGATATCAAAATAGAAAACCTTTGGGCTTCAAAGGACACCATCAAGAAAGTGAAAAACCACCCACGCAATGGGAGAAAATTTTTGCAAATCACATTACCTCGTAAGGGATTTATACAGAACATCTACAGATCTGTAACTAAATAATAAGAAAAATAGCTCAACTTTTAAAATGGGCAAAGAATTTGCATAGATATTTCTCCAAAGATATAAACACTTGAAAAGATGCTCAACATCATTAGCCATGCACAAGTAACATAAACCAAAATAGCAAGCAGCAGCCTTGTTTATAACAGCAAAAAAAAAAAATAGGAAGCAACTCCAAAGTCAATGAGTACTAAACTGTGGTATATTCAGATCATGAAATACTACACACTAGTGAAAATAAATGAATTACAGTTATTAACTTCAACACGAATGAGTCTCAAAAAAAAAAAAAAATGTTGATCGAAAAAAGTCACTGTGTGCACCAAAGACATATACAAGAATATTCATACCAGCATTATTCAGAATAGCTCAAAATTGTGAACAGTTCAAATATTCATTAATGCCATCTGACCCAGCTGATGGTTCCCTTCTCCTAGAAGCCTCCTTGGCTTCCAGAGTACCACTCTCCTGGTTCTTTTGGTCTTCCTCCAAACTCCCTCGACACTCTTCATCTCCCCGGGCATCCCAACACTGGGAGTACCCACTGCTTAGTCATTGAACCTTTTCTCTTTTCCATATCCACTTCCTTAGAGAGTTCATCCAGTCTCATAACTACACACCATTTATAAATTTATGATTCCAAGTTTTACCTATCTCCAGCCCAGATCTCTCCCCTGAACTGCACACTTGGATCTCCACTGCCTTTTTGATACTCCACTTGAATGTCTAGCAAGCATCTCAAACTTAATATTGCCAAAACCGATCTCTTCATCTTCCACCCCAAATGTGCTCCACCTGCAGTTATTTCCACACTTTCAACTCCACACTTTCAACTGCTTAGTAGAAAAAAACCTAGAGTCACCTTTAAGTCCTCTTTCTTTCATATTGCTTATTTCCTTTGTAAGGAAATCCTATATAGTAAGCACTTGTCATCCCTCCACCACTCCATCCTGGCCCATGCCAACATCAATAGCCTCCTGACTTGTCCTGGACAATATGCTCTGACTCATGCTCACTACCAGCTCTCCAACATTTGTTTTCAGCATAGCCATCAGAATGATCCTTATAAAACAGAAACCAGTTTACATCATTCCTCTCCTCCAAACTCTCCAATGGCTAGCCATCTAACTCAGACTAAAAGCCAAGCTCTGCATGATCTGCCTCCTATTCCCTCTATGGTCTCATCTCTTCCTGCCCTCCTCATTCACTAAGCCCCAGCTCTGGCCTCCTTGCTGTTCCTTATATTCCGATGTATATTCCAATTTTAAAGCCCCACACGACTTACTCCCTCACCCCTTCTCAAAGACCTATCCTATTTAAAATCGAATCCCCAGAACTCCTTTTTTCATTTCTTTCATCATCCTTTACTTTTCTATACAGTGCTTATGATGTTCTAATATGCTTTATAATTCATTTATTTATTTGTTGATCTCCCCATGAAAAAATAAGCTACATGAAGGCAGGGATTCTGTTTCTTCTATTCATTTCTACTACTTAAAGGAGTGCTTGGTACATAGTGGGTGCTCGCCAAGTAAGTGCTAAATGGATGAATGAATGAATGAATCCATTTAAGTCCTTAAAATTGTACCTGGCACATAGTAATGGTTCAATAATTAGTTATCATTACCCTTATTTCCAAAGGGTTGATGTAATTGATAGGAAACTCACGACACTCATCTCTTATTTGTGCAAGTTCAGAGCAGGACCAAGACAGGCAATACCTACTTGCTAATATTTCTTTATTGGCAGCACTCCCCTCTACTTCAGAAGGTTCTGTAGCAACCGTGTCTTGACTGGGCTCCTTAACTCTTTCATCAGTGAGAAGACTGACTGCCAGGGTGATATCACCATTACTGGCCTAAAGAGAGGAAAACAATTTCAAAAGTAAAGTTTCACATTTAAAATAAGTAGCAAATTAGTTTTTTGGTTATAACTTACTACCCTGGTGACATGCTGAGCAAGTCTAGGCAGAATCCTGGGGTAGAAAGTAGGGGAAAAAAAGTATGGTGGAAGATAGCAAGTCTACTATGCTTAAAGCATATATCAAATTCTTAGCTACAAGAAGGCTGTTACTATGCTCTAATTTACCACAACATGCAAACGAGAATGAAATTTTATGGAGATTTGTTCTCACTGCTTTGATTGCTACTATTCTTGATTTCATAGAATAGCTAAGGCATGATTTATCAAAAAGGGGCTTGGCAATTAACAGAGATTCTACATGCAGTCAATAAAAACACCAAGCAGTTACCATATTCTATAGCGGTGACCATATTTCTATTTGTTTTTAATTTTTATTAGAAAAACTTTCTAACATTTACAACAATAGAGGGAATGTATAATTGAACCCCATGTACCCATCACTCAGCTTCAACAATTATCAAGTCATGGTCAGTCTGGTTTTATCCATTCTGCCTGCCTTCTTCCCAGATATGTTGAAGCAAATCCTAAGCATCTTATTAGTTCATCAGTAAACATTTCAGCATGTATCTTTTAAAAAATATAACCTGCAATGCTATTATCACACCTTGAGTAAGTAATAAGTTCTTAAACTATCAAATAACCATTTCAAACTTCCCTGACTCAAATATTTGTTTGTTTGAGTCAGGATCCACACAAAGTCTATAAAATGTAAATGGTTGATAAGTTTCTTAAACCTTTTTTACCCTGCAAGGTTCCCCCATGCTCCCCATCCCCAATTTCCTCCACTCCCCTTATAATTTACATGTTGAAGATAATGGGTCATTTGACCCATAGAACTTCTGTCCTTAGATGCACTTTCATTTTGGCATAAAAATAGTTTGAACTGACATAACTATGATATGGACAACTGTTTTAAAGCATGTTGATCAACAGAAGCCTTGAAACTAACCTTCAGCGCTTCCTGAAGGAAGGAAGGGTCTTGAATGCCTGTGATTTCTCTCAGCTGATTTAACAGCATTTGGGAGCTCTATATTTGAGAAACAAAACAAACAAAAACAGAGACATATGTTAGTCAGAAAGTAAACCTGGATACATTTAAAAAGCACAAGCTTCTTGGATAACCAGGCCTGAGACTTGCATTTTTACTTCAAAGAACTGATAACATCCAAGGTATTGATTTTTGTGGGGGCAGGATCTCCCTGGAATGTGCCATCCTGCCATGCAGATTATTTTGAGCTAAAAACAATTAAAGCCCAACAAACTTAGGAAAAGTTATCTCTCCCTTTCCTACGCAAAAAGATTCAGATAGAAAAACCTGCTTCAAGAAGAGAACCTTAGCATAATCAACTTAGCATATCCACTTTAGCACATGTGAATTGTGTCCCCTTGTCTACCAGTCTCCTAGCAAGAATGTTTGCCACTTTCTTCCTTGTGAATTGTCTATTTAATTGCTTATTTTCTCTTTGAAATCCCAGATCCTTCCATCCCTTTCTCCTTCGTGCAAAATGACATCTATACCTCATTTTGCAGCAGTATTTGGAATTTTCACACTTGTGCGAATTCCCTGTGTATACATATTAAAATTTGGCTTTCTCCTGTTAATAATGTGCTGTATGTCATTTGAATTACTCCAACAGCCAGAAGAACTAAAGGAGCTAGAGGGAAAGTTTCTCCAGCCCCAATGCTGTCACTTATTCTGAAACACCAAATCTATTACTCTTTTAAAAGCTTACTCATGAAAAATGCTTTGGGCATTTGTGAAAGAAATATGAGTAAACAGTAAAACTACAAGTATATAAAACATTTAAATGTAATATTCTAGCCTTAAGGAATGTTTAAAGTGTCTCGGGTTTTTCTTTCTGTGAGCAGTACATAAATAGGTCATATACAGAGTCCAGGGAATTTGCATGTACGTGAAGATGTGCTATTTTAAGCTTCGCCACACATGCCATTCGTGTGTGTCATTTTTCACTGACAGTAAGTTTCCAATCATGTAATTAACAAATGATACCACCAACATCATATTTAAAATTTTAAGTTTGATTGCTTAAAATGAAATATAGATAAAGCTAGAATGTTTTGAATTATAAATAAAATTCCCAGGGGAGTAAACTATGGAATGTTTTCTCTTCATTGATCTGAATCATGAAAAAAACCTATCTTGTGGTAACTTCCACCTACTGTAAGATCAGTTTATAATCCTTTTTCATTTAGATGAATGTGAAAAACGAAACAGTTCAAATTTAATTCATTGAGAAGAAATCTAATTTATATCATTCCTAAGGTCATCCAAGAATTACTGATTCAATACTTAATGTTTCACCATTAACTGTCTTTCAGTTACTAATACATCTCCAAGAGGCTGTCTACATTCACTGCCAGCTGGAATAGAAATAGTATCCTGTGTTCTTCAACAGCTGAGGGCCCAGTGCAACACTTAAGTATCACACAACTAGAAATAACTAACTGAAACATCCCTGTACAGTCCTTCTGTTCTAGTCACAGGCCACAGTCATAGGCTAGAAATGGAACCTGATCTTGCTGAGAGCAGCAGTCTTTGAGGCTATGTCTTGTCAAAGAAACTCGTTATGCACTGGGAGAGTGACTATCAGACTAGCAGGTGTCCAGATTTAGCCTTGGCAAAAGCTGAAAACACAAAGCATGTGATTTTTAGAAAAGTAAAATATTAAAGTTTTCTCCAAACTAATTCTAATTCCATTTGATTTTGTGTAAAAGTACGTGAATCTGTATCTCTCAATCATATGCAATTTTATAAGAAACCAAAACCAATATACACCCCCCAAAAAAGTGCAATAATATTGGAAGGGGGAATAGAGTAGCATATTAAATCTAAACTGAAGCCAAGAAGGTAACAATGGGATAAACAATCACATCTTCACCTCAAATTACTCTATATATCAACTCACATTTAGGATTCACAGAAAACAATCCCATTAAAAATAATTACATACACTGCTTACTTTTAGCTAGGTATTCTAAACACTTCATATATATTATCTAATTTAACCTTCATCACAAACCTGAGATGGATAGTATGCCCATCTGACAGAAAACTGAGGCATAGAGAAGTTAAGTAACTTACACAAGGTTATTGCTAGTAAGGGATGGAGCTGAGATTTGACCCCAAGCTGCCTGACTCCAGAGTCTGCACTCTAACCTCTATGCCATGCTGTATCTGAGAAGACAAAGAAAAGAAGCAAGAATACCTATTTAATGCAAAACAATGCAAATATTTTATTCTTGTATTTTGATCTTGACCTCTGCATCTTAATAAGTCTTATTTTTTCCCAGCCTTTATATAATCACAACTTTGATTACTTAATAATACAATCAGTTCTAAATAAGCTATCATCAAGAAAACATAATATTTGAGGTAAATACTATCTTTAACTGAATCTAAGGTGATATATTATAAAAACATTGTTTTATGCACCAATAAAAGAAAAATAGTTGCCCCTTAAATCTATGACGCAATGCCTTCATGACATGACAGTCCTAGGAGACACATGAATTGGTCACATCAGCTTTTTGTAGCTCTTATTTATGTTAAGAAATACAGCAATTTCCTCTGCTTCTAAGTACACTGCTTGGCATGTATTAGGCCAGGAGTCCCCAATCCCTGGGCTGCAGACCGGTGCCTGGCTGTGGCCTGTTAGGAACAGGGCCAAACGCAGAAGGTGAGCAAGTGAAGCTTCACCTGTATTTGCAGTCACTTCCCAGCCTAGTCATCACCGCCTCAGCTCCAGCTCAGGCATTAGATTCTCATAGGAGCACTGGTCCGAAATGGCAAAAAGGTTGTGGACCACTGTGTTAGGCAATTCTTTTGCGTATTTCTCAATAACAAAACTTCATATACCTGTGGCATCCTCTTTTCTTAGGTCTCATAAAGCACTTGATTACTACTTTGCGAGAAAATCTGAAACTGCAAAGATTTTGCTTTACATAAAATCAAATTTATATTCTGTGGTTCTGTTTCTATGCCTTTTTAGACATTTTTTTTTTTTCATTTAAATGCTGAATCACAGTATAATCTTTTAAAAGACATTTTAAATGGCAAGTCAACTAATTGTGTGGTACCCATAACTCAACTGTCCTGACAGTAGAAACAGCTATGACCAAACCCATACATGTGCAGATGATAACCACATCACATCTGCTACTTGCATACAGTAAATGTATGGAGCATCTCAATTTCAGAGAGCTCAGAATGCCAAATAAATGCAGTCAATGAAATATGGTATGCAAATATTAAATAATTTACTATTCATTATATTTGGCCTTGGATTAAAGCCCCATTCTCCTCTCCCCGCTTTATAACAGGTAGCAGCGGACATCAATACATCTAGAATAATATACTCAGGAGAGGAAAATAAACTTTTAAGTTTCCCCTTTTTAAAAGCTAAGGGCAGAGATGATAACTTTATAAAATCATTTTGTACACCTCTAAGAACAATGTTCTTCATGTAAATTCAAATCCGAATTCCTCATCTTGCCAAAGACCATTACCAGCTATTCCTTATTTCACAAACTCATCCTCTCATGCCTTAAAGTGTTACTTCTATTATCTCTAGTAATACCTTCTACCTTTGTTTAACCATAGAATGCCAATCTACAGTCAAGGGTTATATTCATCTTATTCTTTAAAGTTGTTCCCAAGATCTCTGGTCCTTACTATTCTAACCCCTTTCTAACCTCATATGTTGAGGGAATGAATGAGCTTGTGAATGAATGTGACTGTCTTTATCCAGTATTTCTTATGTGGTTCTCTAATTGTTTTAAAAATGAAATTCTTGCCTCTGTAAAGGCAAGAATTATACAACATACTACCTAATTTGAATTATCCATAGGACAGTGCTCATAACAATTTCAACATTACTGAACACCTTCTTTGTGCCAGGAACCTTAGGTGCTTCACATACATGTAATCCTTGTAATAACCCTAAAACGTTAAGAAGCATCTTCATGGCGGGAATTTACAAAACTTATTTTGTCATCATATATTTTGAATTAAAAGATAAATCAAAGATAACCATTGAGTATGAATAATAAATTTCACAAGGATTAAGCTATGTTGTTGACACATAAACAACTTCTATGACATGACTCAATCTTATAATATTTAACTAAACCTAATTTTTCAAATAGTACCCACAACCCAAAACCTAAGTACGATATATTAAATGTTAATTTTAAAGTAACAAACTAAGCTCATTGAGATCCTACTGTATTACTAACTCATAGTTTCTCCTGGAACTTCACAGGAAGCTGGTTTAAATATTAACTTCACCATAACGACAATGCTATCTATTATAGTACACACCCAACATGAGACAAGACAAAGCCTGTGCTCCAGTCATGATCAAGTCAAATAATTGGCAAGACCCAACAGGTCTGCATTTCCTTAGTTAAACCCACATTGTTTTCATAAAACAAAAAGTACTCTCTTTTCTTGCCCAGAGGCAGTGAAGAAAAGAGGTACACGTAAATTTCTAGAAAGAAGGAACTCAAGCTTTCTGACTTCAGCTACTTGGTGGTTTTGGTGCAATCCAGTCTTCTCAGGAGTAAGGTTTACAGCAAAGACAATAACACATCTAATAATAAGCAGTAAACAGGATTATTCAGGCAATAAAAACATTAAGCTATCAAATTTCTGAAATAAACAATAACTGGCCTAATTCTACTGCAACTAATTAAAACTCTCTTTGATCATATGAGGCAAATTTGTGAGACTACAAATTAATTAAGAGTTTTCTCTTTATAAAACACTCAGTTTAGCATTGGGATGAACTTTCTAGACTATTCCATTCCTCTAAACAGGAATGCTACTTTCATCATCCTAATGCACACATTTCCTGATCTCAATTGTCTATTCTTACAAAGACATTCTACATTTAAAGCTAAGTAATTGATAAATGTTCCTTTATTTACTCCAAAAAACTACCATGTGCCTAATAAAATTCCCTCCAAAATTATCCAAGAAAGTATCCAAGAAAAGTAAAATAATAATGTTATGAGTCAATGAAAATATATAGCAGCAACTCCAGAAATCCAGGACAACAAGGTCTTAAATGCATTCTGAGACTGCCACTAACTTTCCAACTTCCACAAAATAAGGAACAGTCTCCATAGAGCCCTGGTGTTTTTCAGTTTTTCTTCCAGTAACAATTCTATGTTGGTCCAATTTATTCATAAAGCAGAAACCTAACATGTTGATGAGAAAAAAATTCTGAGATGACCTAAATTAAAATTAGAACAGGCTGGAGTAAAAGAAAGAGATAGACAGTTAATTGCTGTGGACCAGCTCTGACAAAAGACTACTCCCATTCTTGTACATCTATTGGAATTTAGGATTAATTTCCAGGTGGCTATTTCCTCGATCATCCAAAAGAAAGAGCCAGGTGTCATCATACCCCAGGAGCCTCCACTTCTTATGCACACATGAAGTGCTGCTGCCCGCACCTAATCCACAGGACTAGACACTTCTTTCTGCGTGCTGCACCTATCCCAGAATTAATTAGCCTTGTTTCACCTTCTCCTATCGCCTTTGTCTACAACTAATGTAAATCCTTTCAGAACAGCTTACATCTTTCTCCCCACTTCCCCACTTGATGTATAAAAACGCTTGTGAAACTGGGACAACAGACATGTCTTTCCTACCTAGCTGTGCTGCTGTGGTTTAGACTCCATGCTCCAAGACCTGTCGTCTTCTGTGTTTTTGGTTTTTGCTAGCAATGGCCTAATAAACTCTAACAAAGACAGACTTTTAGCAGTGGAAGTTAAAAATTTTTTGTTAACAGTGCCATAAGAATGACTCTCTAAAAATGACAAAAAGCAGGGTTTTTTTGTGGCTACAACTAAATTCCCTGAAAAAGGCTACTTGATAACTTATTTCAATGATGCAAATATTAGGTACAAGATGAAAATGACTCTTTTGGCTCATCAACTGGCTTAAAAGTTTTTAAAAAGGATTAAAAACTTTTAAAATTTAGCAACACTTGTATGGTATAGAAGGGTTTGAACTGGAAGTAAAAGAAAAAAGGAACTAAGCATTATTTACTTTTAAATGTTTTCATCTCTTTTTTTCAAATGCACTGTGTAAGAAATTTCAACAGTAAAAAGGATATAAAATGAAAATTTCCCTCCTCTTCACATCTCAGTCCCATTTCCCAGGAGTAACCACTATTAATAGTTTCGAATATATCTTTCCAGAAATGGCCTATGCATATGAATATATTTTTTCATACTATCTATAATGACCCGCATCTCGCTTTTTTTCTTACTTTAGAACACATCAGGACAATATTTTTTCATTTCTTTGAATACATGCCCCAAATACATATTAGGTTGGGAAGCTGTTACAACAGGTCATATTTTGAAATGCATCTTCAAAAATTAAAATGTCATTTTTAGCAATATATTGCTAAGGTTAATTGAGAAACTAGGAAATTATAGAGAAAGATATTTAAAAAATCAAGTTTACATGATTATAGTTTTGATGCAGGACAAGGCAAATTTCCCCAAGTGGGGGGAGACCAAGACCCTCACTGACTGGCTGATGCCCACAGACATTAGAGAAAGCAACCTGCTTTATTCAGTCTACAGACTCAACTGTTAATCTCATCCAGAAGCACTCTCACACACATAACCAGAATAAACTTTGATCAAATGTCTGGGCACCTCATGGCACAGTCAAATTGACACATAAAATTAATCATCATGAAGACTTAATATTGTTAGGACAGCAATACAACCCAAAATGATCTACAAATTCAACGCAATCCTTATCAAAATTCTAGTGGCCTTTTTTTCAGAAATGGAAAAGCTTATCTACAAATTCATATGGAATTTCAATAGTCTTTGAATAGACAAAATGATATTGGGAGGAAAAAAACAAAGTTGAAGGACTCACACTTCTTGATTTTAAAACTTACTACAAAGCTACAGTAATCGTGACAATGTACTACTAGCATAAGGAAAGCCAACAAATTAGAATTGTGAGTTCAGAAAAACCTATACATCTATGGTCAACTGATTTAACTGATTTTCGACAAGGATGCCAAGACCATTTGATGGGGAAAAAAATAGCCCCTTCAAAAAATGGTACTGGGACAACGAGATATCCATATGCAAAAGAATGAAGTTGGCCCCCTACCTCACACAAAAACTAACTCTAAATGGATCAAGAACCTAAACATAATAGCTAATTACTATAAAACTCTTAGAAGAAAACAGAGGTAAATCTTCATGATCTTGAATTTGGCAATGGATTCTTAGATATACCAACAAAAGAAAAAATAGGCAAGCAGGACTTAACCAAATTAAAAACTTCTGTGCATCAAAGGGCATTATCAAGAAAGTTAAATGAAAACCTACAAAATGGGAGAAAATATTTTCAAATTACAAACCTGACAAGGGTCTAGTATCCAGATTATATTTAAACTCATAATTCAAATAACCAATGTGGATTATAATAAAACTCTTATAATTCAAACCAAAGAGAAACCAAATTCAAAAATGGGCTAAAGACTTGAACAGACATTTCTCCAAAGATATACAAATGGCCAATAAGAATATGAAAAAATGCTTTCCAACATTAGCCATTAAGAAAATGTAAATCTAAACTACAATGAGATACTACTTCACACATAAGGATGGCTATTATAAAATAAACAAACAAACAAAAAACAAAAATAGAAAATAACAAGCCTTTGGCAAGGATGTGGAGAAACTGAAACACTTGCGCATTGCTGGTGGGAATGTAAAAAGGTGCAGCTGTTGTGGAAAACAGTTTGGCAGTTTCTCAAAAAATTAAAACATAGTTACCATATGAACCAGCAATTCTACTTCCAGGTATATACTCAAAAGAAATGTAAACCTGTACATGAATGTTCACAGTAGCATTATTCATAACATCCAAAAGGTTGGAAACTCAAATGTCCACCAATGGAAAAATGGATAAAGTACAGTAGATATAAAGAGTGGAATATTAATCAGTCACTAAAAGAAATGAAGTATGATACATGCTATAATTTAAATGAATTTTGGAAATATACTAGGTGAAAACAGCCAGGCATAAAAGGTCACATACTGTATGAGTTCATTTATATGATATATCCAGAAGAGGTAAATGCACTGACAGAAAACAGACTGGTGTTGCCGGAGACTGGGGCAATAGGGAATGACTTCTTAGTGGATATGGGTTTTCTTTTGGAGTGATGAATATGTTTTTGAACTAGATAGAAAATGTTTTGTGAACTAGATATTGCACAATATTGTGAATCTACTAAATGTCGCTGAATTATACACTTTAAAATAGTTAATTGTTTATGAGTTTCACCTCAATGGAATAAAAATTAAGATATTTGTGTTTGCTCATACATGCACATGCACACACATACACACACCAAAAAAGAAAAAAGAACACCAGGAAAGTACTAACTTGGTCATTAATATTGAAAAAAGAAAATATTTGTTTAGGACATCCAAGTTTAAACCGATGACCAGCCATCATGTAACATGCTGCTAGCACCTATTCATGCAGATCATTAATACAGCTTTCTACATCTGGTATTCTGACCTCTCTTTTTATGTAGAAAGCCTAGATAGTGGAAATAGCACTCTGTAGCCCAGATTCTATGACACATTTGCCTCTGGGCAATCTCAACTACTGTAACTATCAATTTCCACATCTGTAAAATAAAGTACTGCATAAGTTTTGACAGTACTGGTGCAACTATCAAATGAAATAATGCATACAGTAACTACTAATAAAATGAAAAATGGCATATAAATGTAAAATACTGTGACCTGCCTGTCCAACGAAACTCATCAAGCACTTGTAGGAAAAATACTGATATCCTAGAAGAACATTACCTGTGCTGATTTTGGTTTTATCACCAGTTATGTCACTTTGCAAATTCTATTTCCTAATCACATTAAATTTTACTTCATAGGGTTGCTATTTAGGTTCACGGAGAACATATGTTAAGTGCTTCATAAACTGTCAAGTGGTAGTCAAAAAGCTTGGTTTTAGAAAGGCATGCACTGCAAGGGCAGGAGGGCTGGGGGAATCAAATGGCTTTAAGTCCCAGCTCTGCTACTTAGAATTTAATCTTGAGTAAGCCAGATTTCTCACCTGCAATAAAGAGGTAAACAGACTTCAGTTTAAAATATCATATTAGGTCCTTATAAGCTACATTAATATCTGACACAATAATTCCTACCTTGCAGGGTTTTTGTGAATATTAGAAATGTACAGGAAAGTGCTCAGGGCAGTAGCTGGCATATGGCCAATGTTATTACTACAAGTATATATCTCCATGCCTAATAAAATAAGTGTGGGAAAAGGAGGGTATGCAGCAAATGTTTTTAGCCAAGGAGGCTGACATGTAAGTAGAACTGTTCAACAAGCCTTCACAAATAGAGGGTAGAAGATTATAAATGGAGATTGGGAAATAGTTAATAATAGGACAGTAAGAGCCAGAAAGCAAATAGCTTAGTCCATAGCAGAGAAGAAAGGCAGAAGCTGGCTCCAGTGCATCTAAATTTCTACATTTCTAACAAATTCCAAAGTAATGCAGATATATGGATCATATTTTGAGTTGCAAGGGAGTAGAAGACAGTGAATGTGTCTGGGGGTTAGGCTAGCATAAAGGAGATGTGAGATAATACAGGTGAATAAGGAGAGACATCATCTATATCCGGGTTTCTCAGCAATATTGACATTTTGGGCCAGACAACTCTTTGTCTGTGTGGGTGGGGGGTATCCTGTACATTGCAAGATGTTTAGCAGCATTACTGGCTTTTACTCACTAGATACCAGTAACATCCTCCCCCAACAATAACAATCAAAAATGTCTCTAGACACCTGTGATTTAGATTCATCTCTAAGAAATGAAGAAAGGAAGTGTACCTCTTCCACTAAGAGATGCTGAAGAGGAAAAAAATAAAAACAAAAAACCATGAGACAAAGAGCCTTCCTTAGATGTCAACAAGCTCAGTCAAGTTGAAAAGTTTATCTATTTAGAAAGAGTGCAGGGAGTTTTGAAAGTTTAAAACATCAGGAAAATTCTAGGGAGGTGGCTAAGTGAAAAAGGTGAAGCGATTAAGTAGTACAAATTGTGTTGGTCACCTTATCTAAGGGCAAATACATATTGGATTTCAAAGACAAAATACTTTTTAAAATATTTCATTTATATTTTTATGCTAATGACATGCTGAAATAACATTTTGGATATACTGAGTTAATAAAATGTATTAACATTTTTAAAAAGTACAAACTGATAGTTACAAAATAGTCATGGAGATGTAAAGTACAGCTTCAGGAATATAATACTGTAATAATTATACATGGTGTCAGGGGGTATAAGACTTATGGAGAGGGTCACTTTGTAAGTTATATAAATGTCTTAACTATGTTGTATACCTGCAACTCATATAATATTGAATGTCAACTGTAATTGAAAAAATAAAAATTAAAAACCAAAAACATCAGGAGAGTTCTAGAGAGTGGGAGAAAGGTTCTGACCTAAGACAATGAGTCCATCAATTAAGAAGCAGGTATCTTTGGCTCTTGATTGAACTAGGTTCAATCTTTGCTGTACCATCTACTAGCTGCGTGACCCTGGGAAAATTATTTAACAAGTATAAGCCTCCTCATAAGAAAACTCAATGGAGTAGTCATAAGTACTGAAACAATTTATGTTAAGTTCTGAACATAGTGTCTGGCACACAATATGTGCATAATATTAGCTACTACTACTACCAGCATCATTATTTTCCTTGAAAATATCTCCTTCACTTGTCTATTGCTTTACATTTCTTTGTGAAACAAAACACATGGGAAGATCCTGCCTACTGAGGCATTATTTGTCAATGTGTTTTATAAGTATTGTGCTCACTGTGTAAGCAAAAACTGTTTATAGCTAAGAAGGCATGAGAGTTGTGGAAGCCAACTAAGCACTAATTTTCTGATGTTCCAAAAATCACAATTAATGAGACAAGATAAAAGGGAGTAAAGAGCCAATAAATCAAGGGAAAGCAAAAAGGACATTAAATTTTCACTGAAACTGGCAGGTTTTCATAGGGCTTCAGTTAGCATAAGAACATGTGATAAACCCTAGCACAGCTGTCAAGGATGGCAGGTTTATAAGAACCAATCTGACTTCAAGTTGCTTATGCTACAATAACATTAAATGTTGTGTTTTTTTTTCTTTTTGTTTTTAATCTAAGTCAAGAATTGATTAAAATACACGAAGGTGTCTGTAAGCACTCTCTTTAGACATTTGAATATCAGTCTGCAGTCTGGAGGATTTAGTGTTATCACAAAGTGTCCTCTTTTAGATTTGAGTAAGTACTGAGAATGTTTTTCAAGAGTACATTTTTCCCTCACTACAATTCTTGGGAGGCTTTAAGAAGGTTCTGTCTGTCCCATGTACAAATGACCAACAAGGGAAGGGAAGCATTCTAGGTTTTAAATAGCTTCTCAATGTCAGGGAAAGAAAGCTCTTCTCAACTAGAACTAAAGATCCTCTAAGTCAGGAGTCCACAACCCCTGGGCCACAGACCACTATCAGTCTGTGGCCTGTTAGGAACTAGGCTGCATAGAAGGCGAGAGGTGGGCAAGGGTGAGAAGCTTCATCCGTAATTGCAGCTGCTCCCCAGTGCTAGCATCACCACCTCAGCTCCACCTCAGATCATCAGGCACTAGATTCTCAGAGGAACACCAGTTGGTCCCCAGTGCCAAGAAAGTTGGGGACTGCTGCTCTAAGGAAAATGTAGAATGCTTCAGAGAATTAAAAATAGAGAAATAGAGTCCATTCTAACTTGAAACCTATCAAGATGAGGAAGAAGTTATTAAAATCTTTCCCCTAAGATATGAAAGTTACTTTCTCCAAATAAGATTCCTTCAACCTAGCCTTGCTAACTTCAAGCATTTTACATTAGTAAAAACAAAAAGAGCGAACATTATCAAGCATACCAAACTTATCATCTGTCTGTGTGGAGCGAATCACTGGGAAGAACAACAAATGTCATCACTCTGCAGGTGGCCAAGAATCATGGTACTCCAGCCAGCCAGGCCACTGAAGTTCCAAGCTTTCCAAAAATAGCTATGACTTATATACAAGTGCTCATCAAACACCTCACACACACACTCTCAAACAGAGTGCTGAAATAGTGGTCACTGCTCAAACTGTGGCACAGGGAAATGAAGATGCTGCTGATGAACAGGCACATGGTCTCAACTGACAGAATACTGACAAATTTAAATATGACTTACTCTCTCTTAAAATAGTCTCTTCTCTAAATCAACATGACTGTCTCAAAAGTAAGATTTTCCCACCTGTTTTTAAGTCACTGTCCTAAAAACAAACAGAATTGATCTCTGAAACCAGAGAAAATCCTGACTCAGATTCCAATAGGCAGTGAACACCAACAATGCTATTTTCCTTAGAAACCAGCACATACTCTCATTTTGGTGCGCAGGACCTGGAGGTATCTTTCACTACAGGAGTTTTAAAAGGAAGTGTGTTCACTTTATACACTACTGGTCTCCTGAGAGCAGGAAAAGAGTAAAAAGTCATAAAAGGTTTCTCATAAAAGGTTTCTCACTTGGAGGTATGTGACAACTTTGTACTGTAAATCTTTTTATGAAATTCTTCACTTCCAAACTCGAATTTGAATATTTGGCACAGGTTTCCCACTCTGTCTTGAAAAAGCGCAGTGCTTAAGGGGTGATGAGTTGGTGTTAAGTTATAATATTCCAAAGTAACGTTAGAAGACATTCTCAAATTGCCCACTTCCCAAGTTTCTTCACACAAACATTAGCCTTTGGATTTTCTACCAAACCAGTGTTCTTTTACTCTCACCATCTTAGCCCAGAAACCCTCGTACTGATTTCAATCTTCTTAGATAATAGGAATAGGAAAACAACCACATACCTTCTGTTCATCACGCTGCCCTCTCCTTAAAAAATCTAGAGTGATGAATGCTACTATTACTATTACTATTGGGGCTGCTGCTCTGTTTAAAAAAAAAAAAAAAAAGCAGGGGTGAGAGGTAGGGTAAGATAGGAAGTAGGAACTAGGACCCCAGGTCTTTCACAAGGTGTTGATAAATACTGGCTTTAAGTTAGATAACTTCGCTCTGCGTGAGACTCTTTAAAGCAACGCCGCCATAAAACTGACTTAAAAACAAAAAACAAAAACAAAAAAAACCTCCCAAACGACCAAAGCTGCCTCTTTTGGAAGTTTCTCACCTCTGGTCGGGGCCCAGAAGCGCTCTCTTTAGAGATCCCTGATGCAGACAACCGCAAGTCCAGCCCTTTATATTTCGTTTTCCAAAATATCTAATACCCCTCGAAGTCGAACTCGGTCTCTGCGACTCAAGCCTTGCAAAGACTTTGGCCTCCCCACCGAGCTCCCGTCCTCAACCTCGCCGCCGCACTGCCCGGGCGCCCTCCGCAGCCCCTTCCCGGCCCGGCCCCGCGGACCCGCTCTGACCC
>NW_006436289.1:3976526-3985407 GCF_000325575.1 Pteropus alecto | reverse complement strand
GCAGCCGAGGGCCGAGCCGCTCAGCGTGCTTCGGCGCACAGCGGATTCCGACCCGGCGTCGGCCACGTGATCTCCGCCCCGCCTGCGGCTAACGGTCAGCGTCGCTCAAGAATGCGTTTCCGTTCCCGGCTGTTGGCGCCCAGGAAATGGTTTAGGAGACCGCGAACTCTGCGCTCCCAAGGCGCGTTTTTCTGCCTTCTGCTTTGAAAATCTACTCATTTTTAGGACTCACCACTGGCACAAGGTTCCCCATGGACGCGTTAAAGCTGCTCCCTATTTTAGGATCCTGTCCAGGGACCGCCTAATAGATGGTTTCCCACCTGGTCCTGTAGCCATTTCGAAGTCCAATGACACGAAAAATTATTCTTTAAAAAAAAGAGAAGCGGAGGGTAAATGGAGTGGTCTAAACCAAACAGACCAGAACCTCTATTCACTGATGCCCAGCGTGGTGCTCTAACACTGACCTGGGCCTGTGGAGTGTCCAGTGTAAAACAGTTTTGACTAGATATTTTATCACCAAAAAGGAAAAAAAAAATCGAGAAGAAAGGATTGCAACTCAGTGCACATACCGCTGCTGCCAAGATGGAGAGGTATTTACAGAGGAGAAGAAGGAAGTTAAAAGAAGGGGTTACGACCATAGAGCTTTATCATAAGCGTAGAGTTCTTCCTGTAGGGTTTTCCCATAAGCACTAGCTCTTCCCGCAGACCCTTCCGTTGGTTATGGTGCTTTAAAGTCTTGGTCAAAATTTTTATCAAGAGCAAGAATTACCATTGGGCTCAAATTCTAAAAAGATTCCTCTGAAACCGAGATCCATAATGTTTTCTTCTGTTATTGCAGGTCTTATAATGAGTATTTAATCTATTTTGAGTTAATTTTTGCATATGGCGTCAGTAGTCTAGTTTCATTTTTTAGCATGCGGCTTTTGAATTTTCCCAGCACCATTTATTGTGGAGCACCATTTATTTATTTTATCTACTGTATACTTTTTGGCTCCTTTGTTGAAAATTAGTTGCCCATATATGTGTTAGTTCATTTCTGGGCTCTCAATTCTGTGCCATTGGTCTATGTGTCTGTTTCTCAGCCTATATCATACTGTTTTGATTATTGTAGCTTTGTAGTATAGCTTGAAGTCAGGGATTGTGATGCCTTTCCCCTCCGCCCCCACCACCTCTTTGGGTTGATGTGGATCTTCTGTGGTTTCGTGTAAATTTTAGGATTATTAGTTCTAGTTGTGTGAAAACTTCCATTGGGATTTTGATGGGGATTGCACTAAATCTGCATATTGCTTCAGGTAATATGGCCATTTTAACAATATTAATTCTTCCAATCCATGAACATGGAATCTCGTGAGAGTATTATATTAAGTGAAATAACTAAGATGAAAAAGGACCAAGCACGGTATGATTTGACTTATATGTGAGATATAAAACAAAAAGTAACAAATGAAAAAATGAAACAAAATTTTAAAAACCTAGATACAACAGAATGGTGGTTACCATAGGGGGAGGGGTGTGGGGGAAGGACAAAGAGGGCAAAGGGGGTCAAATGCATGGTGATGGAAGGAGACTAGGCTTCAGGTGATGGGCACATGATAGAATATACAGATGTCATATTATGAGGTTGCACACCTAAAATTTATATAATGTTAACTAGCATTACCTCCAATAAATTTAATTTTAAAAAATAATAAAATAGAAAAGAATTGCCAAGTTGTCCCATTTTAGATTTTTTGGAGCTCAAGGCAAAATTTTGTAGTATTTTAAGTTTGTGCCAGATGCTTATGAGAGCATATTAAGAGCTAAGGTGCCACTATATTTTCAACAATTTGGCGGAAACTACAACTACTGACCGTGTTTCACATTTACATGTATCATGATGGCAATCCACTTGGCACACTTTCGGCTGTCCCAAATCTACATGTAGGCTGGCTGTGGTAGAGCCCTTTTTAGGGATTACCGCTATTACTATTGACCTGGTCTAGGCCTCGGACAGCGTCTTTGGTGTGAATTTTATATGGATGGTGGCCTTCCCTGTGTTCCTGGCGATGTTGCCATGTGATTGTGATGTTTCACCTGCAGGCTTTCTGGTCTGCATGTGACCACAGCTTGTGGCATAAAAAAAAAAACAGGTCCAGCTCCTATGGGAGACCTGATTACTCTCAGGAGCCAGGACTATGACTGGGGATTCTTCTTTCACTTGGAGATAACTTTCCCTGGCAGGTAAACTGTCAGAGTGATCAGAATCTTCCACATTCAATAGGCTAATCATGTTTATGTCTAATGGTTTTAGGACTTTTTGTTTGTGGCTTTACCTTTTTTTTTTTTTCACGAGTAATCAAAACCTGTGTGTTTATTGCCTGAACCTGGGGGTCATTGCAAAACAAATCGATTTCTTAGCTTATTTTATTTGCATGCTTCTACTTTACTGGGAAGCTTTATTTCTGTGTGTCTTTACCATGTCTCTGGAGCAACTCTTGTTTTGTCTTTGAACATTCATTTCAGGAAATTGCTTATTTAATGTTGAGTGGAAACTTATTACCCTTATTTATGAAAATTTTGTTAAAAGACCACCAGGGACATCCTATACTCATGTCTCTGAAAGAGATATGTACAGCTCATTTGGTAAATATAAGCCCCTGAGTTTCAATTAAAAATCTTTCTGCTAAATGGCTCTAAACAGGGCTCCAGCTTAAAAATTCTATCCAATCAGTTTGAGGGCTCTAGATCTGAAAAATTCTCTCAGCCCCCTTGGATTTAACTACCACCAGGCTGTGGACATGGTAATCAGTTATAGCTACCCTGTCCAACCAAAGCATTTAATGAACACTATACATCAGTACTTGGCCATCAGTTGGCAAGCTTCATGGTGATCAAATATCAAAAGTGGGTATCAAGGAACATGTGCTGTCACCACAGAAAATCCCTTCTCATTCCTCCTTAAAACCCATACATAAAGGCTCCAGAATAATTACATTATTAGTTGATAATCATTTCAAGAGTATTCAGGAAAAAAATAATAAGAAGAAGCAATAGCAAATAGATAATGTTTTTAAAAAGGTGAATAGTTTCCAGAGTATTTTCCCAAAGGAGAAATTGAAATATTTTTCCCTTTCCTAGAAAACTTTTTGTCCCAATGCTAGGTTATTTCCTAAGTCAATGAATTTATATTTCTGCTTCTGATTTGCCTCAAACCCAAAATATAGCTTATATTATAATGAAATAACCCCATTTCAATATTATTAAGTACTTACGTGGAGCTTGTGTGGGATATGTGAGAAGGAAGGGAAGGTGTTAGAAAAAGAAAAGGGGAAAGAAAAAAATGTGTACTTATAATTCTTCTGGGCTTCACTCTATAAATAGTTTTTGCCACTGGCTTCAGAGCAACTGGATTTGAAAGCTGATGGCTGAGGCCGATTGACAGGTGTGACTGTTGTTTGAGCTATAAGATCCTTTCCAGGAATGATCTAGTCAGAATTATCCTTAAGGGCCAGTTTATCAGCAATTAGGAAATGGACTTTCTTGCTATGGAGGAGAGAGTACGGACATTTCTGTTATAATCCCTAGATTAAAGAATTAGATGATGTATAAGGTTAAATTGCAGGTGTTAAGAAGATTTTTCAGAAACAGCTTTGTTTTTGCTAGTTGAAAAATACATGGTTTCCAGCCTTCCTGAAATTTGTCTTGTAGGCATATGTGGTTTCTGGAAAACTGAAATAACTTACAGTAAAGTTGATGAGTTAATTTTCATTTTAGAAGTATTTGGTCTTGGTATTCAAAATAATGTCACATCCCCCTTTTTTTTGTTTCTCTAGAAAATATAGAAATACTAAAAAAATTTCTTAAAACCATGAGTTCTGAAGAATTCATGAAAATCTTAAACACTTGGGAACCAATTTCCTTTTTATAAGATGAAAATAATTCTAGCCTCCAGATTAAAAGGTAATAATAAAATAGAGTACTAGAAATAAGCTAATTTCTGCAAACTCGATTTTTCACAGACCAGCATCATAGACCAGTGGGGATAGGATGGACTTAAATGGTGCTCAGATAGGTAGTTATCCCTATAAAAAATAATTTTGGATGCTTGCCTTAGAAATTAATTTTAGGTATATTAAAGACTTAAATGTAAAAAAAAAAGCAAAATTAAAACTCATAAAACACTTGGAGAATCCTATGCTTTGAGGAAAGAGAATATCTTACTTAAATCTGATACAAAAAGCGTAATCCATAAAAGACTGATAAATTATGTTAAAATTAAGGATTTTTCTTCATCAAAAGATATCATTCTTAGTATTTAACCATACTAGAAAGGCTAATTTACATCTTTTGCCTTTTCCAACCATTTCAACTCAGGTGGTGTTGGCAAAAGGATATGCCAGTGATTTTCCAGCAGAGATATTTTGTCCCACAGGAGACATTTTTGATTTTCACAATTTGGGAATGGGTACTACAGATATCTACTAATAGAGATCAGGGATGCTGCTGAATATCCTATAATTCCCAGGAGAGCTCCCACAACAAAGAATTATTTGGCCTGAGAAGTCAGTAGTGCTCAAGTTGAGAAACCTCATGATAAACACATATCGATGCAATAGAATAGAGTCCAGAAATAAGTTCGAGTCAACTGATTTTCAGAAAAGGTGCTGATACAATTCAGTGGAAGAAAGAAAAGTCTTTTTGATAAATGGTGATAAACAAGATATTTGTATGAAAAAAAATGAACCTTGACTACATTATATACAACAACTAATTCAAGAAGGGCCATATATCTAAATGTAAAACTAAAATTTTAATGCTTCTAGGGATAAGACAACATAAGAGATTATTTTCTCTACCTAGATATAGACAAAGATTAGTTTGACAGGTCGCAAAATACACTAAATATAACAGAAGAAATTGAGAAATTGGCTTACTCAAAATAAAAAATATGCTCCTCAAAAGACTGTTAATAAAATGGAAAGATAAGCCATGGACTGGGAGAAAATACAATACATGTATCTTGCAAAATTGTAACTAGATGTATAAAGAACTACAAATCATTAAGAAAAAGATATATAAAGTACGAATGGCCAATACATCATTAGTCATTAGGGAAATGCAGTTTAAAAATACAATGTGATATAACTATGCACTCACTATAATGACTAAAATTTAAAAGACTTTATAAAAGTGTTGGAAAGGATATGGAACAATCCAAACTCATATACATTGCTAGTAGGAGTATAAAATTGTAAAACCACTTTGGGAAAATCTGGTAGTTTCTTAAATATTAAACATACGTCTATCCTAATACCCAGCAATCCATTCTTAGGTTTTTACCTAGGATAAATGAAAGTGTGCATCCACAAAAAGACTTACTCCAGGATGTCCATATTATATTTAATAGTCTCAAATTGGAAATGACCCAAATATCCATCAATAGGAAATTAGATAAATAAATTGAGTAACATCCAAATGATAAAATATCATTCAGAAATAAAAATCAAAGAATTATTGATATACATAACATGTGAATTTAAAAAAAAAAAACCTTAAGTTAAGAGGAAGAAGCCTGACTCTCTCTCTATATATATATGTGTGTGTGTGGTGTGTGTGCATATGTATATATATATATATGATTCTAATTATAGGAAATTCTAAAACAGGCAAAGAACATGAAGGAACTTTTTGGAAATGTATCATATCTTGATTGGGATGTTGGTTACATGAATTTATACATTTTCCAAAACTCACCAGACTGCATATTAAAGATATGTACATTTTACTATATGTAAATTATCTCCATTGAAAAGTAACACAACAAAGCACAGAAAAGAAGGAAATAATTTTAAAAAGTAAAATAATTTAAAAGTTACCTGACTAAACTTAGGGTGAAAACTAGAGTAAAAGCCTTAGAAAAACCATTTCCAAAAATCACATGACCATATTAATAAATGCAGAAAAGTCATTTGACAAAATTCAACATTCTTTCACGATAAAAACTGTCACTAAACTAGGAGTACAGGAGAACTTCCTCAACTTGATAAAGAATATCTACAAAAACTCTACAGTTAACATTAATTGTGGAAAACCATAATCTTTCCCACTAAGATCAGATAGAAAGCAAAGAGGTTCCCTATCACCATTCTTCTTCAACGTCATAGTGGAAGTTCTAGCTAATGCACTAAGACAAGAAAAGGAAATAAAAGTTACATAGATTGAGAAGGAAAAAATGAAACTGTCTTTATTCACAGATGATATGATCATCTATATAGAAAAGCCAAAAGAATTAACCAGAAAAACCCTCCTGGAACTAATAAGTGATTAGACCAATGTTGTAGGACACAAGGTTAATATGCAAAAGTCAATCACTTTCCTCTATATGAGGAATGAACAAGAGAAATTCGAAATTATAAACAAAATTATTTACCTCACCCCTGTGGGTCCCAGGTCTGGCTATGATCCAGGCTCGCGGCTAGGGATAAGACTCTGGACTTAAAATGTTACATTAATGTAGTAAAGTTCCTGTGCCTAACTTATGCAAGTATGACTCAGCTTATTCTTTATTACGCATGTGTGGCAGAATGCCACTATTGTTCTCTGACATATGTAAAGCCCATGTGGTCCCCTAGCGCAGAAGCGCACGCTCCCTGCAATAAAGTTGATGCCTGCCGTTTCATTCTCATTTCGGCTCCTTGTGCATTCTTTCAACTGAGTGTCTCACCACCGAAGCCTTCCCTTCTCGATCAGCTCAGTGCTGACACCCCCCAAAATGAAATACTTAGGTGTAAATCTAACAAACAAAATATGTACAAGATCTCTATGAGGAAAACTATGAAATTCTAAACAATGAAAGAACTGAACAAATGGCGAGATATTCCATGTTTGTAGATAGGAAGACTCAATCTTGTTAAGATGTCATTTCTTACCAACTTGATCTATAGACTCAATGTAATTCCAACCACAATCCTAGCAACTTATTTTGTTGATATTGACAAATTGATTCTAAAGTTTATATGGCAAAAACCCAGAATAGCCAACACAATATTGAAGAAGAACAAAGTGGGAGGACTGACACTACCCAACTTTAGATTTACTATAAAGCTACAGGAGAAAAGGAGTGTGGCAGTGGTAAAAAAAAAAAAAAAAGACAAATAGAGCAATGCAGCAGAATAGAGGGCACAGAAATAGACCCACAAATATAGTCAACTGATCTTTGACAAAGGAGCAAAGGAATTACAATGAGTAAAGATAGTCTTTTCAATAAATGGTGCTGGAATAACTAGATATCCACATACAGAAGAAAATTAATCCAAACACATCCCTAACATTCTTTACAAAAATTAACTCAAAATGAATCACAGATCTAAATGTAAAACACAAAACTATAAAACTCCTGTATGATAACATAGGAAAAAACCTAGATGACCTTGGGATTTTAAAGATATAACTCCAAAGTCACACAATTCATGAAAGAAATAGTTGATAAGCTAGACTTCATTAAAATTAAAACTTCTGCTCTTTGAAAGACAATGTCAAGAGAATGCAAAAACAAGCCATAGACTTAGAAAAAATATTTACAAAAAACATATCTGATAAAGGACTGTTATCCAAAATATACAAAGATCTCTTAAAACTCAACAATACAAAAAGCAAACAAACAAAAAAGAGCCAAAGACCTTGACAGAAACCTCACCAAAGGCAAATAAGCATATGAAAAGATGCTCCACATTATTTGTCATCAGGGAAATACAAATTAAAACAACAATGACGTACCAGTACACATCTATTAGAATGGTCAAAATCTGGAATACTGGCAGCACTAAATACTGGTGAGGATGTGAAGCAACAGGAACTCTCATTCATTGCTTGTGGAAATACAAAGTAGTGCAGCATTTTAGAACGCAGTTTGACAGTTTCTTACAAAACTAAACATATTCTTACCATACGATTCCCAAATCATGCTCCTTGGTATTTACCCAAAGAAACTGAAAACTTATATCCATACCAAAAAACCTGTACACTAATATTTATAGCAGCTTTATTCATAATTACCAAAACTTGGAAATAACCAAGATATCCTTCAATAAGCGAGTGGATAAATGAACTGTGGGACATCCAAACAATGGAATATTATTCAGTACTAAAAAGAAATGGGCTACCAAGCCATGAGAAGACATCAAAGAAACTTTAATGAATATTAAGAAGTAAAAAAAAAAAAAGCCAATCTGAAATGTCTGAAATGACATTCTGGAAAAGGCAAAACTATAGAGACAGTAAATAGATCAGTAAATAGAAAAGTGTTGTGACGGGGAGGATGAATAAACAGAGCACAGATTTTTAGGGCAGTGAAAGTACTCTGTATGATATCAACATATCATTATACATTTGTCCAAACCCACATATTGTACATCAATAGTGAACTGTAACGTAAACTATAGACTGGGTAATTATGACAAGTTAATGTAGATTTATCAATTGTAACAAATGTATCACTGTGGTGGGGAATGTCAATACATTTATAGGGGCAGGGCATATGTGAGAAATCTTTGTACCTTTCCCAAATTTTGCTGTGAATTCAAAATTGACCTAAAAATAGTCTTAATTTTTAAAACATGAAAATGAAGCAAAAAATTTTAAAAACTCTATCCATTCCAGTTTTAAAAATAAGACTGTGTGCTAGGAACTTATCTATTTTTCTGAAGTTTGTAGTCTTAGATTTCCTCCAAAGGGTTGTCATGTAATCTGGAGTTAATTCAATCTCTACGATTCTTTGAGAGTTACAAACTAAGAATATAAAGGAGTTGGCACATTTAGCAATGATGATATACTCAAGAGTCTTTAGTTGAGAGGATTATAATAGGCCTGTTTCATTGCAATAAATGAAAATGTATGAAATAAG
>NW_006436289.1:3968270-3976486 GCF_000325575.1 Pteropus alecto | reverse complement strand
CTAAAAACTTTATATGTTGAAGTCCTAACACCTAGTACCTCAGAATTGGCTATATTTGCAGATAGGACATTTAAAGGGGAGTAATTAAATTTAAATTGAGTTATTGGCGTGGTCCCTAGTCCAATATGACTGGGGTCCCTTACAAGAAGAGATCAGGACACAGAAACACACAGATCAAGGGGTGACCACATGAAGACTAAGGAGCGAGGCCTCAGAAGAAACCAACCCTCTTGACACCATCTTGGACTTCCAGGCTCCTGAACTGTGAGAAAATAAATTTCTGTTGTTTAAGCTACCCAATCTGTGGTACTTTGCTATGGCAGCCCTAGCAAACTAATACGTATTCTATTTGACAAGCCTAATAGTTAAATTCAAAAATTATTTATTGAACATCCATTATCTGACTTTACTGTGCTAGATGCTAGCTGGATGATTAAGGCATGGCCTCTTACCCTGAAGTGACCTCTAGTGAGGCAGACGAACATGGTGGCAAGGAATGATTCTACATAGGCTCGGAAATGTATGTGCACTATCACTTACATTCTTCTACATACTTTATCTAAGAGATATTTTTTTGGCACAAACTTTGTACCTGGCCACATTACCATTGTTTTGACAAAGCCTTTTTTAGTTGCAAATAATAGAAATCAGCACAAAGCTGCTCTAAGTAAAAAGTGGAAGGGAGGGTAATTTTTTTTTTAGAGATCTCAGAGTAATCTCGTCGTAGTGCAGCTGATCTGCATAGGCACTGAAACAAGTTCTTGAAGCATCATCAGGAATCAAAATTATTTCTTTTTTTAACTGCTACTGTATGTGCTTCCTCATCCTTGATCTCTCTGTAGGTTTTTCTCCTTATTTTCTGTAGTCAAGCATTCTTTGCTTCTCTGTGGAAATAGTGAAAATTGACATCTTTCCAGCCCTGCATCCACAATACTTTTCCAGCCCCAGCATTACTAACCAACTGGCTAGTGGCTTATTGTCCTGGTGCCAAGTTGTAGGAGATGTTCTAGTGGTCCACTTGAACCAGATGTCCACCCCTTGTCCTACTGGCTTTGGTCGAAAAGGATGAGATAATAGTATACACATGGGCACTGGAGCTGGAGAAAAAGGCAATTGTCTGAGAAAGGAAATGTATGCCAAACAGACAACACAACAATTTCTTTTTATAAGCATCAAAGCAGAATTTAATAATAATTGAATGAAGGGACATTCAGTCCACCCATCTACAAGTGAGTCTATTTGCATTGCTTTAAACTTATGGTTTTCAGACCCAGCTACACATCAGAGTCACCTATGGAGTTTCAGAAATATGCTAGTGCCTGGTCCCCACCTTGTGCTGTAACATAAGAATCTGTGGAAGTAAATCCCAGGTAATTTTTAAAAGGTTTTTAAACAATCCAGATAATCCTAATCTGCCACCAGGATTGCAAACTACTTGTTTAGACTTCACATTAGTATACTTAAGACTTCAGATTTTATTACCACATATTTACTTTTTAAAAATTTTTTAATTTTTGAGTTACAGTTGACGTACAATATTATATTAGTTTTAGGTGTACAACATAGTGATTAGACATTTATACAATTTACGAAGTGATCACCCCAATAAATCTAGTATCCATCTGACACCATACATAGTTATTACAATATTACTGACTATATTCCTTATGCTACATTTCATATCACTGTGATCATTTTGTAACTGTTATCAATTTGTACTTTTTAATCCCTCAACTTTTTCATCCATCTTTCAACCCCCCTACCCCCTGCAATCTGGCAACCATCAAAATGTTCTCTGTATCTGAGTTTGTTTCTATTCTGTTTGTTTATTTTGTTCTTTAGATTTCCCATGTGAGATCATATGGCATTTGTCTTTCTCTGACTTATTCCACTCAGCATAATACCCTCTAGGTCCATCCATATTGTTGCACATGGCAAGATTTCATTTTTTTTAAGGCTGAGTAATATTCCATTGTGTGTAAGTACCACCTCTTCTTTATCCATTCTTCCATTGGTAGATACACAGATTGCCTCCAATTCTTGACTATTGTAAATAATACTGTAGTGAATATATGGATGCACATGTCCCTTTGAAATAGCGTTTTGGTTTCTTCAAATAAATACCCAGAGATGGGATTACTGTGTCCTTCTTTGTCTCTTGTTATAGCCTTTGTTTTAAAGTCTATTTTGTCTGGTATAAGTATTGCTACCCAAGCTTTTTTTTTTCTGTTTCTATTTTCATGAAACATCTTTTTCCATCTCTTTACTTTCAGTCTGTGTGTGTCTTTTGATCTGAAGTGGGTCTCTTGTAGGCAGCTTATGTAAGGGGCTTGTTTCTTATCCATTCAATCACCCTATATCTTTTGACTAGAGCATTTAATGCATTTACATCAAAAGTAATCGTTGATAAATTTGTAGTTATTGCTATTTTATTATTCATATTTTTTATCTTTCCTCCTCCTCCTCTTCTCCCCCCTAACCCTGGTAACATTTCTTTATAATACCAGTTTGGTGGTGATGAACTCCTTTAGTTTTTTCTTGTCTGGGAAGCTCTTTATCTGTCCTTTGATTCTAAATGATAGATTTGTTGGGTAGCGTAATCTTGGTTGTGGGTCCTTGCTTTTCATTACTTTGAATATTTCCTGCCAATCCCTTCTTGACTACAAAGTTTCTGTTGAGAAATCAGGGGACAGTCTTATGGGAGCTCCCTTGTAGTTAACTGCTTTTCTCTTGCTGCTTTTAAGATTCTCTGTCTTTAACCTTTGGCATTTTAATTACGATGTGTTTTGCTGTGAGTCTCTTTGGGCTCATCTTGTTTGAGACTCTCCGTGCTTTCTGGGCTTGTATGTCTGTTTCCTTTGCCAGGTTAGAGAAGTGTTCTGTTATTATTTCTCAAGTAGGTTTTCAATTCCTTGCTCTCTCTCTTCTTCTTCTGGTACCTTAATGATGCGAATGTTGGTATACTTGATGTTATCCCAGAGGCTCCTTAAACTATACTCATTTTTTTTTTCCTGTTCTGATTGGTATTTTCTGCTACCTTATCTAAATTGCTTATTCAAACATCTGCTTCATCTAATCTACTGTTGATTCCTTCTAACATATATATTTTTTAATTTCAGTTATTGTATTCTTCACTTCTGACTGGTACTTTTTCATGTTTTCTGTCTTCGTTTTTATTTTTCCTCTTTATTGAAGTTCTTGCTGAGATCATCGAGCATCCTAATAACCAGTGTTTTGAACTCTGTATCTGGTAGGTTGCTTGTCTCCATTGTATTGCATTCTTTTTCTGAAGCTTTGTTCTGTTATTTCATTTGACACATGTTTCTTTGTCCTTTTTTGGCTGCCTCTCTTTGTTTCTATGTATTAGGTAGAGCTGCTGTGTCTCCCAATCTCAGTAGAGTGGCCTTATGTAGTAAGTGTCCTGTGGAGCCCAGTGGCACAGTCTCCTTGGTTACCTGAGCCAAGTGCTTCATGGGTGCCCTTTGTGTGGGTGTGTGTGCCTGTCTATTGTAGTTGAGCCTTAGTTGCTGTTTGCACATCAGTGGAAGGGATTGACCATCAGGCTTATTAGTTGTGAGGACTGGTCATGACTACAGTGCAAAAGCTATTGTGCAGGGACTGACCCTATAGAGTAAGATTTGCTTTAGAAGGGTTCTGGTATTGCCCAGTCTGCCATTTGGGTGTATCATTTGTGGAGGTAGCTCAGTGGTGTTCCAGTGTGGTTTGAAGCTGGCCATCGGGTATGCTGCCCTTAGGGCTTTCTGGGAGGGGTCTTGCTACAGCCACGTTCGGCTGCTGCCTGTGTCCTGCCTAGGACCACTAGTACAAAGTGGTCTGTAGATGGTTGCAAATTGTGCTGGGCTTGGAGGCATCTAGGAGAGGCTAAACTGCAATCCAAGGCTTGCTGCCACTAGTACCAGGCTTGGGCCTGCGTAGCAATGCGGCATGCCAGGGCTAGATGCTGCTTATTTGGAGAGATTTTAGGAAAGTCCACACAGCATGAACCAAGACAGACCATTTGCATGTAAAAGCCACTGTAAGTGGCTCGTGTGGGCCTGCAAGTTTGGTGGGGCAGGGTCTCAGGGAATCACCAGAGCAGGGCCAACAATGTTGGCCAAGTGAATGGAGACTCAAATATGGCAGCCACCTGCATCTGCATGCCAGGAGTGGGAAGGCCCAACAAAGGGACAATGCCCTCTGCAGCGCTTTTGTCTGCGAGAAAGCTACCCCTCCAGCGCTTGCCCTGAAGCCAGACAATTCAGATCTTCCTGTATGTCCCTGGCACCTTTTGAGCCGCTGCCTCAGCACTGGTGGAGCTCAGAGGGATCGAATTTGTCAGCGAGGAATTCCATTTGTGGGCACTTTTAGAGGAATACCTGGGACTCCAACTGCCCTCTGTCTCACTCAGTTACAATCTCTTCTAGTTTTCACAGCCAGAAGTTGTAGGGACTTCTCAGTCTGGAACCCTGAGCTGGGGAGCCTGGTGTGGGGCTGAGACCCTTGCTTCTCCAGGGAAAACTCTGCAACTGAGATATCCCTCCCAAGTTTTAACCACTACACATGGGTATGGCAACCAGCCTGTTCTGCATCTCTGTCCCTCCTACCAGTCTCAATGTGGCATCTTCTGTGTATCCTTAGTTATAGGACTTCTATTCAACTAGGCTTCAGGTGATTCTCAGTGATGGTTGTTCTGTAGTTTAGTTGTAATTTTGATGTAGCTGTGAGAGGATGCAAGTTCAGTGTATAGTTACTCCACTTGATGGGAAATTCATATCTTATTCTTATAAGATGTGATCAAGTTAGGAATCACGAGCCTCTGCAAATATTTGTGGCAAAACCATTATTGTGTATTTTGAAGAGAGAAGAGCTTCCTTTGGCAAGAATAGTATCAGAAAATAGTGCTCTCTCTCTCCCTCTCTCTCTCTCTCTCTCTGTACACACACACACACACACACACACACACACACACGTATATGATTACACTCTGAAAAGTTGATTGTCAGGTTCTTTAGAAAGCAACTGTCTTCTGGAGAAATAAGAAACTTAGTGCCTCCCATGAATCTTCACTCTCTCTGCAGTGGAGACCTTCAGTGGTCTTCCCAGATCTTCTCAGATCTCCTTTCACTATTTCTCTGCTCCCCTCTCTAGGCTTTGTGTGCTATATTGCTTCCAAACACCCAAACCCAGAACTTTTTTAGAGACTACTCTTGGGCTACTAAAGTTTTGCCTGCCCCAGAAAAGAGAAGGAAATACCTGGGAGTTCACTACCTGCCACCACTGCCCTCTGGCTCATAGCAAGTAAGTATTTGATAGGTGTGAATGAGAGTATGACAGCCAGGCTCCATTACTAACGAACAAACTCTTAGTGTAGTTTTCACTGTCAAGTTTCCCTGCAGGGTCGGACTAAAGCCACCTAATTTCTTTAGCTATTCCTTTTGTGAGTACTTATATAATAAACACTCATACACAGATCCTTATCTCAGGTATGCTTCAAAAAATCCAGCTTAAGACAGTCAACTTTATGAAATTTTGTCCATTCTGTCTAATATTAAATTTCTACATGGCTTTTAATAGTACTGTTTATTTTCAGAGGTGGATAACCAGGCTTTATTTATTACCTGTCTAAGGAATAGAGTAGAGAAGTTACCCCTTAGGAAGTCACCGAGTCTCTGGGAAACTTGGGAGCTCCTAGGGACAAAGAGTTTGGAGGAAACAGAGTAAAGAAGTAAGCAGAAAAGACTTTGTTGATAGTTGTAAGCAGAATAGAAATAAATTAGATTGGTTGGTGTGAGCTGGTGTTGGGGAATCTGAGGAGGGATATTTAGAACAAATAAAAAAGTATGGTGAGATGAATAGAGGCACAACATGACTTTCAAGTCATGTAAATGTTCACAGTATAATAAAATGTAAAATCGGTTGTTTTCTGGGGCTGCAGGCATGAAAGCCACCACAAGGCGGCGCTCTGACTACATTCACTTTGGTTTCCACTGAGCTTTCCATTTTCCCACTCTTCTGCTTACAGTCTTTAAGGGCTCTAACTAGAGGTCTGTCACACTCCAGCCATAGTCAGCCAACCTATTATTAGTGCCAAGCCTTTCTCCTGGAGCAATGACAGTGTAAATTTCAGCAATGGTGGAAAGGAGACAAATACAGCTGTTGTGTATTTTGGAATAATTGCTACAGACCATTTGGAGACAGCTTTATAATCACAGCACTTGTACAGACTTATACAATATTTCACTTTCTCTTTTATTTTCCCTCAACACTTTTTGTAACATGAACTTTTTAATACACCCAACTCATGTGAATCTGGAATTATCTGCCCCTGCCTCCCCCCACAGTTTACAAAGCGAGGCTTGCCAGCCTCCTGGAACATAACCCTGCTCTCTCATCTCACCATCTTGCATGTTATTCCTTCTGCTATTAGCCCCAATTCTCCCTTTCCTTACTTAGCTGACTGTCTTTACCCAGCACAAATGCCATTTATGAAAGCCTCTCCTCATCCCGCACCAAGTCTGGGCTCCTTTTCTTTCACTCCCATCTTCAATTCACTCAACTGCTGGCATTTATCTCATTGTATTACAAGTGTTTTCTATCTATAACCTCCATCCCAAGTTCCTTGAGCTTTCTTATCTTTATATATCCTTTATATATGTCTACCACAATTCCCCACAGTGACAAGATGAATGAATGAATGAATGAATGAATGAAACAAGCTCTAAAAGATCAAAGCCTTTGCCCTTGCATCCACAGCAGAGATGGAAGTATTCAGAAATTTAGACCAGAACCAGAATATCTTATTGGCTGCTGTGACTAACAGTATTTGGGCCTCTCCATAGCAAATTCCTAAATGGGACTAATGGAAAAGTCCTGGGCCTTGCAAAAAGCCACAGATCAGGGGACATTCCCCAGTGTAGGCACAGGAAGACGTTGAGGCCCATAATCTGCGCAGAAGTCCTGGACAGCATGGTTTACTGAGTAAGATGATCTGCTTTATGCTGTAGCCCAACTTTCCTGGAACTGATGTAGTCAGGGGCATAGACAGATGCAGCAAGTCCATGGTTCTATGTTCCTCTGACTTTTAGGGGGATATCTCACTCCTGGCAACTGCAAGACCCTTGAATCAAAGGTACCCTCTGAGAGAATCAAAGAGAGGCATGAACTACCTGTATCTGTGTCTTTTGTTTATCTTTTGCATGCTTGCTAGGTTGTTCTGGAGCAAACCAAATAAAAACAATCTTGCTCTGAACCCAAGCTGTCATTCTCACTCAGCCTTTGTGAGATGGGTGGTGAAAGGGAAGCACACACACATGGTTGTGAAAAAGCCAGGCCCTTTTTGCTATCATCTTTCTTCCATAGATCAAAATTTTTTTCTGACCATTTGTTAATAATTCCCTCCCTCTCCTCCTATTCTTCTCAAACATTATTTTGAAATCTATTTCATCTGATATTAGTACTGCTACTCCTGCTTTTCTCTGAATGCCATTTGCTTGAAATATCATTTTCAAACCTTTCACTTTGAGTCTATATTTGTCTTTGGAGCTGAGATGTGTCTCCTGGAGGCAGCATATGGTTGGGCTTTGTTTTTTGATCCATTCTGCAATCTGTGCCTTTTTATTGGTGAGTTCAATCATTTATATTTAGGGTGATTATTGAGATATGAGGACTTCTTATGGTCATTTTATCTTTTTCTTTCTGGTAACTCAGTGTTTCCATTGCTTCTTTGTCCTTGTGTTTCTGTTTTCTTTATTTTGGTTGGCTTTTGTGGGTTTTCCCTCTGGTCCTTCTTGTTTTATGTTATATACTTCAGTTCTGAATCTTTGGCATGTGGTTACCATTATGAATATGTACAGGATGGTTATATATATACAGTCATCCATTTTCTTCTGTGTGTGCCTTATCTCTGCTCCCCTTTGTGAATTTGGATCTTTGAATCCCTGCCTTTTCAATCATTGTTGTCTTAATTTGTCCCTATGTATGCTGAACGCTCATTACTATCTTGTGATAGCAATTTTCTTCTTATTATTTAAGCTTATAATGCCCTGTTCCTAGTAAGGGTTGCACTCCTCTGCTTCTATTTGCCTGATAGTCGTTTACTCCTAATTATATATTTTTTTGTTTTTATTTTGTTTTAGGTGAGCTGACTAACCTCTTTCAGAATTTCCTGTAGTGCAGGCCTCTAGGGGAGAATTCCCTCAATTTTTGTATGTCTGAAC
>NW_006436289.1:3957555-3967486 GCF_000325575.1 Pteropus alecto | reverse complement strand
CACCTGGGCATTAATGGAAATGTATTCTGCTTTTTTTCCAGAAAGAAGATTTATTATATAAAGATCTCTCTTTAGCCTGTTGCAAAGAAGGTGCTTTTCTCTTGGTTTCCAGTAGGTGGCGTCTAAGCCTCTAGGATCCTTGCTTTATTTTCTATAAAGCTTTAAAAATGCCTTTTTATTTTCTGATAGATATTTAATCACAGTCGCTACCCTCAGTTTCAGTCCCTGTCAGTGTTAGCAACAGTTTTGGTAACATTTGCTCATATTCCCCTGGGGTTCCGTGGTAATAGGTCTCAGAGGATATGGGGGGGAGGGGCCCTCTTGGTTGGGGATTGGGGAATGTGGCTCAGCCTTGGTTTTGCAACAGTGGTTGGTAAAAATCAACTGTTGTGTCTCTGCCAGCCGCTTCTCTGCCTTCTGCCCTGAGGACTGGGCCCTGCCACTGGCTGCGTAGAACTCACAAAATCTCCCAGGCAGGGCTTTTCAAGGAATTCCCCGCTCCTTCTCCCCTCCCACTCCTGCTACAGGGAGCTCCGGCTGCTGCGAGAGGCAGCTTCTTTCTTTCTCCCAGTCCACTGCCCGACACCCAGGGTTCTGATCTGTGGTAGTTCTTAAGCGCAGACGTGCTGGTGTGAAATTTGGGTGTTTTTTATTGAGTTTTAGTTATTCAGCTTATTGTTATTTTAAGGGGAGAGACCTGGGGACGTCTCTCACACCACTATGTTCCCAAACATCCACCTATTCTTCTCAAACGTTAATGAGTGCTCACCAGGTACCAAGCTCTGAGCCGCAGATACAAAGGTGAATAATACAGTGCTGTACTTTCAACAATTTCACTGAATGCTGGAAGAAACAGGAAAGTAAACAAATAGTCACAATACACTTGAATAAGTGCTATGATGAAAGAATCCACAAGGCCTTGTACATTGAGGGGAGTGAGCCATGGTATGCTGGTACATGTTTAGTGACTAGCTGATGAGAAGGGCCTTGATTTGTGGTGTTTGATGATTTCCATGTGACAAATACTCTCATCATGGCCTATTCCAAGCTCCTAACCTGATGTCACTGAACACAGAATTGGCGCAGTAAGAGCCAGCTCCAGTTCACCACCATAATTTCTGCCTTGTGACACCCTGAGCAGAGAATCCACCCAGGCTGTGCCTGGACTTCTGACCTACAGAATTGTAAGCTCATACTTGAGTTTTGTTTTAAGCTGCTAAGTGTGTGGTAATTTGATATGCAGGCATAGAAAACTAAACAGAGTCTATGGTACCCTATTTACAAATGTGGAAACTAAGGCTTAGAAACAGGAAGCAATTTTTTAAAAATTAAAGTTGGCATATGATATTAGTTTCAGGTGTACAACGTAGTGATTAGACATTTACATAACTAATAAAGTGATTATGCTCATAAATCTAGCACCTATCTGACACCGTACATAATTATTATAATATTATTGACTATTTCTTATGCTGTACTTCACATCATTGTGACTACTTTGTAACTACCAATTTGTACTTCTTAATTACTTCACCTTTTTCACCCACTCCTCCAACCCTCCTCCCATCTGACAACCATCAAAATGTTCTCTGTATCTATGAGTTTGTTTCTGTTTTGTTTATTTCATTCTTTAGATTCCACATGTAAGTGAGATCATGTGGCATTTGTCTTTCTCTGTCTGACTTACTCCATTCAGCATAATACCCTCTAGTTCCATCCATATTGTTGCACGTGGTGAGATTTCTTATTTTATGGCTAAGTAATATTCCATTATATAATAATGCGTGTCTGTGAGTGTATATATATATGTGTGTGTGTACCTATACACACACGCACACATGTTCCACCTCTTCTCTATATAATGCTGCAATAAACATAGGAATGTACATGTTCCTTTGAAATAGTGTTTTGGTTTTCTTCAGACAAATGCCCAGAGGTGGAATTACTGGGTCTTTCTTTGTCTCTTGTTATAGCCTTTGTTTTAAAGGCTATTTTGTCTGTATTTGCTACCCCAGTTTTTTGCTTGTTTGTTTTCATTTTCATGAAACATCTTTTCCATCCCTTTACTTTCAGTCTGTGTGTGTCTTTTGATCTGAAGTGAGTCTCTTGTAGGCAGTATATGTAAGGGTCTTGTTTTCTTATCCATTCAGTCACTGTATCTTTTGATTGAAGCATTTAATCCATTTACGTTGAAAGTAATTGTCGATAGATATGTAGTTATTGCCATTTTATTATTCATCTTTTTTTCTTTTTTCTTTTTCTTACAGAAGTCCCTCCAACATTTCCCGTAATACTGACTTGGTGGTGATGAACTCCTTTAGCTTTTTCTCATCTGGGAAGCTTTTTATCTGCCCTTTGATTCTAAATAATAGCTTTGCTGGGTAGAGTGATGAAAAGCAAGGACCTACAACCAAGTTTACTCTACTAGTACTTCTAGTGCTGGGCTGGAAGCTATTCAGCAAGAGGTACAGGGCACACCAAGGCCAGATGCTACTTATTTAGGTTTTGTGAAACTTTGAGGAATTTTAGGAAAGTTTGCATCATAAGCCACAACAGCCCATTTGTATGAAAAAGCCACTGGAAGAGGCTTGGGTGGGCCTGCAAATTGAGTGACTCAAAGTCTCAGGGAATCTCCAGGGCAGGGCGACCAGTGTTAGTGAAGCTGACGGAGACTCAGATATGGTGGCTGCTTTTGTCTGCATGTTGGGCGTGGGGAGGCCCAACAAATGAACAATAGATCCTGCCATCACTACTGTCTGAGGGAAAGCTGCCCCTCCAGCCCTCACCCTGAAGCCAGACAACTCAGTTTCTCCCGGTATGTCCTTGCTGCTTTTCAAGCTGCTACCCCAGCGCTAGAGCTCAGAGCAAGGGAGTCCATCAGTGAGTAAGCTCACGTATGGGCCCCTTAAAGAAATGTCTGCAACTCCAGCTGCCCTCCATCTCACTCAGCCACAATCTCCACTGGTTTTCACAGGCAGGTTTTGTGGGGGATTTCTCTTCCTGGCACTGGAATCTTGGGTTGGAGAGTCCAGTATGAGGCCAAGACTCCACACTCTTCTGGGGGATCTCCACAGCTGAGACATCCCTCTTGATTCTCAACTGTGGGTGTGAGACCAGCCCTTTACACAACTCGACCCCTCCTACCAGTCTCATGGTGGCCTCTTCTGTGTGTCCTCAGTTGTAGGATTTCTTTACAGCTAGACTTCAGGAGACTCCCAATTATGGCTATTCTGTAGTTGTAATTTTAATGTGAGTGTGAGAGGAGGCAAGCACAGAGTTTACCTACTCTGCCATCTTGACTGGAAGCCTGCCAACATTAAGCAATTTGACCAAGGCAATGAACATCCAGCAATGATCTGGGAGGCAAAATGAGGTGTGTCTGACTCCAAAGACTGGTACCTTAGCTCCTTTGTTTTGTGACTTCCCATAGAAAACATGTCATGTAAGCCATGAGGGCCAGAGTCATAGGTACTCTATTTCTTTTATTGTTATCATTTTTTTTTTTTAGGAACCAGAAAAATGTGCAGTGTTATTAAAAATAAAATTCTGAGCCAGAAGAAATTCAAATGTTGAGTGTGGCTTTGAACTTGAAGTGGTCCCACAGTAGTAACCTTGATATTTATTTCAGAGGACAATGCTATCAAGTAAAAGAAATCTCACATGGGACTCTCCTCATTAAATATTTGAGTTTGGCGAGAGTGTCCATTTCTGCTTTTCTCCTCTAGCCTGACCAGATGTGCTTAGAAAATTTGGTTCCCTCTGAATATGTACATCTGTCAAAATTTCTGTCAAATTTAGCACGACTGCCAAGGGAGCGAACAAAGAGAGTTGGCGATTAACTTCAAAGAACTTTGTTGGAGAGGAATAAAGATATTTAAAGGCCTATTTTGTGAACTAATTGCATTTGCATATTTATGGGATTTACTGATATAGCTGTAATTAAAAACTATTTAGTAGTCTTAAAGGACACATAACTCAGTTGCTGTTTGCATAATAAACACTTCCTTATTATATTTGCATAATAAACCCTCTCCCCCTGCTTCCTCCAAAATACACTGGTCCATCTAGAAGGTGTCATATCTTACTTGGAAATAATGGAGAAACAAAGTGCAAGAGCTCATGGGAATGTGGGGAAGAGACTTCTGAAAGAAGTATATTTATAGGTACTCTCTTAATTATAGGCCTGTGCTAAACTTCTATCAGAGAATGGCATATTCAAACCTCAGAGTAATGTCTTTCTTTTGCTCAGGTGATATTTAAGAAGCCTGGATGCTTAGCCCCTGATGATTCTAATTTTTTATTTAAATACACTAATCTGCTTAAAAGGTCTGAAAAGGGTTTCTCCCACCCCCATACTCATCTTTTCTAAAGAGATATGTAAGGGAAGGGGTGAAATCCTTGACTAATGAATTGTAAGAAACAGTGTGAGTAAAAAGTGCTATATTTAAGGAGTGAGGAGCAACAGTTTTCATTAAAAATTAAAGACTGAGTAGAAGGAAGACATTAAATCAAAAGGCATGGAATAAACAAACTAAACACAGACAGGACAGTAGTGTTGGAAAAGAAAGATCTAAGCTGCTTGGCAGGGCAGAATGATCAAGAGAAGTTTAGGAAGCACCTGTATATAAACTACCTTAAAGATAAGTTACACAAATCTTTTCCCTTCTTGGCGGAATTCATCAGCCAATAAAGAGCCATAATGGGAAGGATCACTAGACTGTTGTTAAATTAGCTAATGAAGGTCGTAATGTACCTGTATTATACATCATTAGCAATGGCCTTCCAGTAACAGATGGGTATATGAGAAAGTGAGAAGAAAAGGGAGAGGAAGCATGTCCCAGAAGGTTTGACTTAGAGTCATGGCTTACTGAAATGTATGGCAAGAATATAATGTCGATCATCATCTCAATTAAACTTTTGCATAAAAAGCAAGCTTCTGTGTTTTATTCTCATAAAAAGTGCTTCCTACATAGATATGCTGCCTGCAGCTTGCTTTCCTCTTGTACTAATTCATCTCATAGGTAGAAGTAAATAATTTAAAGAACTGTTAGGAAGTGATCGAACTTTGATAGCCAGATCAATCCTTTGTGATCTCATCTCTTGATGAAGCCCCATTTATCTGGCCACCAGATAAATAAATTTAGAGGTAAATATATCTAGATAAAGAACATTTCTCCATTAAACTTTCTATAAATTTGTATCAAAATTCATCTACCAGATTACATTTCAATTTTTAGTTTTTCTTCTGAAATATTTTCAGACACACAACAAAACTGGAAGAATAGTAGAAAGAATTCCTTCCAACCCCCCACCCGCTGCCAACCATTTGAGAGTAAGATGCCAACATGATTCTCCTTTATCTGTGGGTACTTAGTGTCTTATTCTTACAAATAAGAACAATCTTTTATATAATCTCAGTACAATCAAAATCAGGATACCAACATTGTTACATTACTACTATCTCATCCACAGTCATTTGAGTTTTACCAACTGTCCCCCAAAAGCTCGTTATAGTAAAAGTATCCAGAATCACACATTGCTTTGAGTTGTCATGTCTCTAATTTGTTTTTGTTTAATGCAGTTCTCATTCTTTCCTTCACATTCATAACTTTGATTCTTTTGAAGATTACATGTCTGTTATTTTGTAGAATGTTCCACAATACGGGATTGTCTGGTATTTCCTCCTGGATAGATTCAAGTTATGAATCTTTGGCAAGATGGTAGCAGAAGTACTGCTGTGTCTTCTTCATTCCTCCTATCTCGTGGTACAACTCCCATGTCTGTTAATGTTAATTTTCATCATTGATTAAGGCATTGCCTGCCAGATTTCTCTAATGAAAGTTTTTTTTAATCTTTGTAGTTAATAAGCGTCTTGTGTAAATGTCATATTCCTCATCAAACTTTCACCAACTAGTTATCACCCACTGATGTTTCTTGAATGAATTATTACTATGAAGATTCCATCATTCCTTTTACATTTATTAGTTGGTATTCTAATTTAAGGAAAAGCCTTCTTTTCTTCCCAATCATTTATTTAAATCAGTGTGGACTTGTGGATTACTATTTTATTTAAAGGGTTATAATTCTTCATCATCATTAATTTTGATGATTGAATTGTCTCAGATTTGGCAAGTGAGAGCCTCTCCAAGCTGACTCCTATGTCCTTTTATTAAATCCCCATCACTCATTTTCTTTTTACATCCCCATTGTTCTTTTAGCACTTCTTTACTTTGTGATAAACAAGGTATTCTAGGCTCTTCTTGTACTTTCCCTGTATCAGTCCTGGCATCAGTCATTTCTCCATTTCTTCCTTTCAGGTGATATGGTATTTAGAAACCAAAATTTGGGCATTAGATGTAGTCATTGCTATTGAGGTGTCCCTACTCCTAGGTCCTCTAGTAGACAGACCTAGGGATATAAGTACGTATGTGTACACACACATTTACATTTGTATTTATTTTTATAATGAGCTACATATATTGAAAACCCTGAATTCATACTGATACCCCAAAACCCAACTCAACACCACAGGGTTCATACTAGTTTTCTTCCTTTTCATACTTGTAACATACTTCACCAACAGTAGAAAACCAATCAGGCTACATTTTGTTGGTAAATGAGAATTAGGAGGAGAGCAAGGGGACTGAATAATTAGAACAGGGGTCAGGTATATACTTTCCCCCAGCAATTTGCTTTGCAAAAACTTATCTTCCACTTGTGCCTCTACAATCCCATTTATAGTAAAAAGCAGGAAGATGCTGGAAGTGGTATGAGATTTAGTTTTTGTTTCTAGGGCATCTCGGGTCTACCAATGGAAGACAGAGTTATTATATAGAATTATAATAATTTAAGAGTAAATAGGTACTTAATCGAAAAGTGAAAAAAAGCGGGGAAGCGGGGGGAGGGAGACCAGGCAAAAAGGTGTAGATGGTAGAAGCTTCATTCATCCCCTCTTGCAACCACATCAAAATTGCGACATAAACGGAGCAAATAGCAAGCAAAGTCTTCTGGGGTCTAGATGGATGGAAGCCCTACAACTATGGAGAGAAATAAGAAATAAGCAATCATGCTGCAACAGTTGGAGGTAGGAGGGGGCAAAGATGTGAGACAGCCCGGTCCAGCTTTGGCAGCCACAGCTGGCAGCTGCAGACGCCTCTTAAAAAGGCCATGTCCACAAGTGGACTTTTGCAGTGATGGACTCACTCTCTCTGAGCACCAGTGCTGGGTCAGCTGCTTGGAGGGCACCAGGGACTTATATGGGGACACTGAGTTGTCAGAGCAAGGACTGGAGGCAAAGCTTTCTCCCAGGCAGAAGGGCTGGCAGTATCTACTGTTCCTCTGTTGAGTCCTCGCCGCTCCCAGAGTGCAGACACAGCACGACCATAACTGAGCCATCATCAAACTGGATGACAGAGGTTGCTCCACCCAGAGAATTCTCTGAAACTCCGTCTTCCCCAACTTATAGCCCTACTCAAGCCACATCCAGGTGTGTCCTCAGTGAGTCCTGTGCCCCTTGCTGAGCAGTTACAAGACCCACAGTAATGGAAGCTGGCCTCAGTTTCTGTTGTGGTCTCTTGAGGCAACTATAAGCACAGCATGCGTGGATTGCCTGCTGAATCTTAACTGGTGGCCCTGGAGGGGCACAGGCTGGGATTAAACTTGGTCTTCAGCTGAACCCCTCTCAGGATTGTGCCACCGGACACGCCTACTACACAAAGTCACACTAATCAGACTGGGAGACTTAGGAGCTTTTCTTAGTACGTAGAAACAGACATAGAAAGAAGCAGATCCCATATGAAAGAACAGAACAGAGCTCTAGGAAAAATGTAGTCAAGCAATCTAACAGATGCAGAGTTCAAAACACTGGTTATAAAGATGCTCAATGAACTTAGGGAAGTGTAGATGACCTCAGTGAGAACTTTAACAAAGAGATAAAGAAACAAAAATGGAAATGGAAATTATAAAAGGGGGCCAGTAAGAGTACATTATGTGCGATGAAGAATATATTAGAGGGAATCAACAGAGTGGATGAAATGGAGGATTGAATTACTAAAATAGAGGATGGGGAAGCTGAGGACACTCAATCAGAATGGCAAGAAAAAAGAATCCAAGAATATGATAATAATTTAAAGAGCCTATAGGACAAAATTAAATGTAACAATATCTGTCATAGTGATACCTAAAGGAGAAGAGAGAGAACCAGAAGTTAAAAACCTATTAGAAGAAATAATGATGGAAAACTTTTCTAACTTGGTGAAGGAAATAGACATACAACCCCAGGAAGCTCAGAGAGTCCCAAACAAGATGAACGCAAAGAGGCCCACACCAAGACACATCATAGATAAAAAGCCAAAGTTTAAATACAAAGAGAGACTCTTAAAAGCAGCAAGAGAAAAGCAATTAGTTACCTACAAGGGAGCACCCGTAAGACTGGCATCGTATTTCTCAAAAGAAACTTTGCAGGACAGAAGAGTTTGGCACAAAATATTCAAAGTGATGAAAACTCAAGATCTACAACCAAGAATACTTTATCCAGCAAAGCATTATTTAGAGTCAAAGGACAGATAAAGAGCTTCCCAGATAACAATAAGCTAAAGGAATTTATCAACATGAAGCCAGTATTACAGGAAATGTTGGTGGGACTTTTTAAAAAGAAAAAACATGAAGAAAGAATGGTAATAACTACATATCTATCAATAAGTACCTCAAATGGAAAAGAATTAAGTGCTCTAACCAAAAGATAGGGAGGCTGAATGATAAGAAAAAAAAATACCCCTACATATGTTGCCTACAAGAGACTCACTTCAGATTAAAAGACACACACACAGACTAAAAGGAAGGGGATGGAAAAAGATATTGTCTTGATGGACCTAGAGGGTATTGCGCTGAATGAAATAAGTCAGATAAAGACAAATATCACATGATTTCATGTACACATGGAATCTAAAGAAGAAAATGACAACAACATCAAAAACAGACACAATCTCAGATGCAGCGACTATTTTGAGGGCTACTAGACAGGAGGAGAGTTTGGGGGATGGTAAAAAAGGGCAAAGAGATTAAGAAGTACAAATGGAGTGTTACAAAATAGTCATGGAGATATAAAGTGTAGCATAAGGAAAATAGTCAACAATGTTATAAAAATGTATAAGGGGGAAAAAAGGTACTAGATTTAGTGGGGTGACCACTTCTTGAGTTATATAGATCTCTAATCACTATGCTGTACAACTGAAACTAACATATTATTGTATGCCGACTATAATTTAAAAAAAAAACTCATTGAATTGTCCAATGTAAATACAAGCAACTAATTGTCTATTATATTTCAGTAAAACTAGGGGGAGAAGTGCACAGAAAAACTGTAGAAATATATCAAAAAGAATGGAGTAAAAAAAATGGAATAAGTGAAGATAAAATAAAAACTTTTATTTTTCTTGTTTTTAATTGATCTGACAAATAAGTTTGTTCAAAATAGTAACACTCTATTCTAGTATGTATACTCAGGTATATATTATATACATATGCTTATGTATGTTTATAGATAAGTGCAAGGGAAAGGAGGAAAAATTGGGATTATTTTGTTATTATAAGATACTTACACTACTCTGAAGTGGTATGGTGTTATTCGAAAGTGAACTTGGATTCACTGTAAATGTATATTTTAAACTCTAGAGAAACCCTAAAAAGTAAGCATTACTGATATGCTAAGAAAGGAGAGTAAGTCATATGAAATGCTCAGTTAAAACCACAAAAGGCAGAAAAAGAGTGGAAGGCAAAAATAGGAACAAACAACAAGGGCAACAAATAGAAAACAATAATGAATATGGTAAATATTCATCCAACTATTTCAATAATCACTTAATGATCTAAATGCACCAATTAAAAGACAGATTGTTAGAGTAGATCAAAAAACATGACTCAACTATATGAA
>NW_006436289.1:3944060-3956066 GCF_000325575.1 Pteropus alecto | reverse complement strand
AGAAGGCCTGGACTAGGAGAATCATTTCCTGCTCCACTACTCACCAGCCAGGTGACCCTGGGCAAGTCAATTAATCTCCTAGAGATTCAGTTTCCCTGTAAGTTAACTATTTATTTCATATATTCATGAAGATCAAATAAGATAGCATTTAGAAATTGTAAGGTACAATGCGAATGTAGGATATTATTGACCTGAAAACACATACGCAGGAACTAATCATGAGCTATTTCTGCCCAATAATGTACACCATGTAATGGGACAGTCTTTCTTAGGAAAGGTTACTCATTGCTGTTCCTAATATTTTCAGGGAGCCAGATCACAGATCAGTCATGTTTAAATTCCAGCCTCTTCACTTCCAAGCTGTATGACTCTGGGCGGTACTAACATCACCGAGCCTCTCACCTGTAAGAGTAGTGACTTCTCATTAAGCTATAGAGTATGTAGATCTCATAAGGCTGTTGTAAAAGTTAAATGAGATAATTCAGGTAAAGTGCTCCTATCCTCATGCCTAGCATATGGCACGTATTCAATTAATATTTGGTATTCAATAGAACCACACGCCTACGTCTCTATTTTCTTGTAACTTCTCAGATATATGTATAACTCTCTTATAATCCTAAAGATAGTATACTTTCTAAAGCAAGAATAGTTCTTTTTATCAAAGTACCCAGAACACTTTGAGATAGGTATGTATAAGGGAAACTCATTCAAATAAGGAAAATAAAGGAATAATCCTATTGTATTCTTAACTTAAAAAAAAAAAAATCTCTCTTCATCTAAAAGTACTTCATATCTTAGTCCCTAACACATTCTACTTTCCAGAAATCTTACAAGTGAATTATTTAAAGCTAATTATTAGGAGGCAGTGCTAACAAGGAATTTTCCTGGGCCTGTTGATAGCTTCCATCAGCGTCTGTTGAAACATCACTGAACTGTGAGTCATTTAGTGCTTGTGTGAATGTCACATTAGCTTTCGAGGGGCATAATTTACTGTTAATTAATGGTCACTTAAATCCTTAATCTCTCTCCTATAATAGATCTTTCTCCTCAGGCAAATTTGCATTCATAGTAGAAATGTAATTTATTATTTCTTCCCATTTTAGACAAAGAACTCTTTCCTCTTACAGTTTATTTAAACCCACTTCCTTTTGCTTCTTATTTTTCTCTTACATTATCTGTTTCTCTTTTGTTCCTAGTTCTAGCTTCCAGAACTTTTTCTTTTTACCCAAAGACTTTAACAGGTTCTAGGAAATAGATGTTTATCCAGAGGGAATCTATCGATTGTTTCCTAGAAAAGATAACAAAGGCAAATTTGACTCTTTATGAGTAGAATGTGTAGGTGGAACACATATTCACTTCTCAGAATTATATTTTATCTCTGTCTCAGGTATTGAAACATGTATTGAAACATACAATTTCAGTATTTCTCCAACTGGGACTTGAATCGGGAGCTTCCAAGCAAGGTAAAAGTGAAGTTGCCCAAAGCAAAGTTCATAGGGAAAGCACCAGACCAGCTTTGCTTTGTGCTCCTGACTTCTCTCCCCTGGGGTTTGCCAGCGAGAAATAATCTCAGGGAGAGAGATTCGCAGTACATTTTTTTGACAATCACAGTACACACACACACACACACACACACACACACCACTAAAAATGATGTCTGATGCAAGCCACCCACTTTAGTCCTGCATGCCTGAATAGCTGATGCCACTTTAGGCATCTTCTTGGGTGAATAGTTAAGGAGTTAATATGCTCATTAGGTTCCCAGTTCTGATGGTAATGAAACTGAATATTCCACTGCCCACAATGAGTCTGGAATTGCACCTCCAGCATTGTTGTTAGCATTTTGGTCACAATGACATTGATAAATCATAGAAATTGCTGCCTGTGGCGGCAAGTGACATGACATTATTCATAAAGAAATGAGTATAAACAGGATTGTCGCACAGGGAGAAGATATCTCATTTACAGTTTTCTGCTGGATCCCACATACTTTCAGCAGCTCATCAAAATAACCATCAAAACCACTGAGAGCCCAGGCGAATTCACGCACAGGACACTACAGATAGATTTCGCTCACGCACTGTGACAGGAGGTGTGCAATTTGCTTCAGTCCAATGACTTAGAGAAGCTTTGAATTCCCCAAGGGCTGGCAAAGCTTGTGAACAAAATATCTTTTTGCAATTCAGAGAAAACCCTCACAAATTTGTCACTTCCAATTGTTGATGATCATTTCTCTTGCTTCTTTTTTCCTGGCCTCCCCTCCCTCAACACCAATCACTGCTCCTCTACAAATCAAGATTCTTGGGTCATAGGAAATGGTTGTTTCCTGGAACCAGAGAGAATTTTCCCAAAATGAAGATTTCATTTTCTGACAAGTGCATATTCTCACTGAGTGAGAAAAGAGATGTGTGTGTGTGTGTGTGTGTGTGTGTGTGTGTGTGTGTGTGTGTGTGTGGAGAAAAGTAAGAATTGGAATCTCATTAATCTCATTACTTAGAAATCCACACAGATCTTTGGGTTCATTGGTTTGTCCACGTTTCTGCCTGTGTTTTCTATTTAACTGTTGAATTATAAATGGAAAATCAAAAGAAAAATCCAAGGGGAAAGTTGAGTTTTGGCTAAGTATATAGAAAGGTTTCTGCCATGTACCAGGAGGAAATGATACAGAAATAAAGAAAGGATTCTATCTCCCAGATGCATGGTCGCTGTAAAAATGGAATTGTGGGTACAATTTGCATCCTTGGAAATTGGGTTGATTTATTTATCTTTGCAATGAGGTTTCTCTATTGGACGCTTAGGCCACCAGCTTATATCAGTTATTTAAAACTGTCTGCCCAAAAGCCTACCAGCTGGTTGTAAACTTAAGTGGATTGGGGTGAGCCGAAACTGTATTCTGCTGGGAGCCATCAAGTCTGGAACTGTCTGAAATCTAAAGATGCTAAGTTCCTCTTATTTTCATCTTCACAATGATAGTTTTCTTTTCCAGGAATCCTAGCCATAGATACATCTCATCCCAGGAATTCTGTTCTGTATCATCTCACCGAACAATTATTACAGAAATATCACAAGGAAGTGAGACCAGTTCAAGACTGGATGGAGGCTACGACTGTATACCTGGACGTAGTTGTTCATGCTGTATTGGATGTGGTGAGAACCAACTTTCCCTTTCCTATTCCTGCTACCCTTTTGTAAAACTACCTGCCATTTATGCAGGAGCCTAGGAGAACTTTTATCTTGAGGCTCTAGTAAAGCTGGTAGGGAAGCTGTGCTAGGCTCATTTAGCAGTAATCATGAGGTAAACTATTTATTAGGCAAATCATGCTTTCTAGCCCTCAACTTCCATTGTGAGGGACAGATAGTTTAGAGATATGAATTTCACAGAATTAAGATGCTTTAAGAATTCTAGTCATAGATCACAGTACATATTTTATAAGGATTGCTGAAACCCAAAAATGGTGATATGTTTTTTTTTTTATAGAGTTCACATTTCTTAGTACATTTAAGAAAATATCCACCACTTACTGCCTGAAAATTTTAAAAGAGAAAAAAGTGCCTGGGTATCTCAAGTTTATAAGGGACTTGATAGCTAAGGTTTTCGCTAAGGATGGTGGGGGAAGATTTGTTTACTAAAGCATGTCTTTCCTACTATATCTGAAAAATGAGTTGTTGTGGAAATTAAATGAGAAAATTTGTGTGAAGCAGTTAGCAGCGGTCTTAGTAAGCCCTCTTATTTATTGATGACTATCCCTGTTTCCCCTTTCACCTTTTTCTTAATTACAGTCTTTAATACCAATAGGTCCCAGATTTATTTTGATTTCTCTTTTTTTAAATTTACTTTTTGATACAATTGACATACAATATTATATTAGTTTCAGGTATACAACATAGTGATTAGATATAATATACCTTAGGAAGTGATCCCCCAGATAAATCTAGTACCCTTTTGATACCATACATTGATCTCTCTTATAAGCAGACTTTATTGAGTTTGTTTTGTTGAAATAGTTCAATAATTGTTTTCAATTTATTTCTTAAAACTATTTTTTATAATTAAGGTATAACATACATGTGTTGAAATGCATAGATCTTAAATGTATAATCCAATGAATTTTGATAACTTCGTGCACCCATATAATCCATACCTATCAATATAGCATACATTTTTATCACCCCAGCAAGATCCCTCATTTCCTTTCCAGTCAACCCCATCCCCTCCATCCATGGAGACAACTACTGTTCTGATTTCTTTCATCACAGATTATTTTTGTCATTCCTTGAAAACTGTATGAAAGAAATTTTATTGTATGTCCTCTGTTGTGTCTGGATTTTTCATTCTGTGTAAGGTTTTTGAAGTTCACTCATGTTGTTGTGTATGTCAGTTTGTTTGTTTTTACTGATAAGTAGTATTTGGTTATGGCTATACTGTTACTTCTTTATCCATTCTCCTGTTGATAAGTATTTGAGTTGTTTCCTGCTTTAGGATATTAATAATAAAACTATGAACATTCCTGTACAAGTCTTTTTGTATATTTATGTTTTCATTCCTCTTAGGTAAAACCTAGAAGTGGAATAACTGACTCTAGGATAGGTGTACACTTAATGAGAAACTGCCAGACAGATTTACAAAGTGGTTGTAGTTTTACACTTTCACCAGTCAGCTATGAGAGTTCTCATTGCTCCACATTTTCATCAACATTTGATAGTATTCGACTTAAATTTTAGCCATTCTGGTAAGTGTATATTGGTATTTCATTGTGATTTTAATTTACATTTCCCCGATGGCTAATGATTCAGGGCTCTTTTTCATATGACTCTTGGTTACTTACATATCTTTTTTTTGTGAAGTAGCTGTTTAAGTTTTTTCCTTTTTAAAAAAAAATTGGCTATTGAATTTTAGTGATATTGCCTTTTTTCATTTCTTATATCCACATTTTGTTTTTTCTCTTATTTTCCCTTTACGAATATTGCCAGGTTTTATCAATTTTATTTATTTTTTCAAAGAATCATAGATTGGTTTTGAATTTTCTCAGTTGTTTGTTTCACTAATATCTGTGTTTATCTTTATTAATTATTTTCTTCTTAGTTTGCATTTAATTTTTTCTACTTTAGTTTTTTAAAGTAGAAACGTAAATCATTGGTTTTAATTCTTTTTCTTTTCTAATTTTAGCATTTAATGCTGTAAATTTCCCTCTAAGTATTGTTTTAGCTTTCTCCTACAAAATTTTAAAGCATTTTTAAATTGAGATATAGATTACATAAAATGAAACTCATCTTTTTAAAGCCAATCTCTTGCCTCTATCCTCAGTCCCTGGAAACCACTGATCTTATTTTTTTCATTACAGTTTTGCCTTTCCAGAATGCCATAATAATGAAATCAAATAGTATTTTCTGTTCGTTTTTGCTTCTTTTACTTAGCATAATGCCTCTGAGATTCATCCATGTTGTGTTGTCACATATATCAGTGGTAATATTCCACTGTACAGATGTACGGCAATTTGTTTATCTATTTAATATTTGTTGGATGTGTGGGCTGTTTCCAATTTGTATCAATTATGAATAAAGCTGCTATAAACACTTGCATGTTTTCACTTCTCTTGGATAATCAGGTGTGAGATTTCTGAGCTGTAGAATAAGTCTATGTTTAACTTTATAAATGACTGCCAAACTGTTTTTCAAAGTGGCTGTATCATTTTGCAGTCTACCTGCAATGTATAAGAGTTTCGGTTCCTCCCCATGATCACCAGCACTTGATACTGTCAATCTTTTAAGATTTTAATCATTCTAGTAGATTTGTGATGGTAACTCACTGTGGTTTTTAACTTTGATTTTACTACAGACTAATGATGTTGAACATGTTTTTATGAGCTAGTTTGCCAACTGTACATATTTTTTGGTAAAGTATTTGCTCAAATCTTACCCATTTTAAAAATAGGACTGTTTATTATATTATTATTGAGTTGCAAGAGTTCTCTATATACCTTTGGGTCTATTCCTGGACCCTATTCTGCCCACCTAATAGTTATGTTTCATTTTACAACAATACACTATCTCAATTATTGTGTATGATAGATGTCTTGAAATCAGATAGTGTCTTCCAATCTTGTTCTTCTGTTTCAAAATTGTTTTGACTCTTCTAGGTCTTTTGCATTTCCACATAAACTTTAGAATCGATTCATCAATTTTTAGTAAAAAAAAAAAAACTGCTAGAATTTTTATTGGGATTGCATTAAATCTATAGACCTATTTGAGGAGAACTGATATCTTCATAGTCTTCCAATCCATGTACAGTGTATCTCTCCATCTGTTCAGTTCTTTAACTTCTAATAATAGTTTGTAGTTTTCAGTGTTTTATATATATTTGGTTGTTTATCCATAAGTAGTTCACATTTTTGATGCTATTAGTGCTATTCTAAATTGAATCTATTTGTTGCTAGCGTACAAAAATATAATTGATTTGTATATATTGGTCTTGATTCCTGTAATCCTGTCATCTCTTATTAGTTTCAGAGGCTTTTTTGTAGATTCTTTGAGATTTTCTGAGATCATGTTGCCTGTGAATAAAGATGGTTTTACTTCTTTATTTCCACTCTTTATACCTTTATTTCCTTTTATTGCCCGTTGCACTGGCTTGAACCTCCAGTACAGTGTTGAATAGAAGGGTGTACTATTCTATAAATATAAATTCAATAAATGTGTCTGACAGTATTGTTAAAATCTCTAATTTTTTGATTTTTTGTTATTCTGTTAATTTTATAATGAGCATTTAAATCCACAACTGTAATTGTGGTTTGTCTCTGTTATTAAATGCATGCACATATAGGATTTCATGTATTCTTGATAAACAGATCTTTTTTATCATTATGAAATGCTCCTCTTCATCTTCAGTAGTATTCTTTTCCTTGAAGTTTTTCTTATGCTTACTTTTTTCATGGTAGATATTTTGCCATTCTTTTATTTTCAATCTATCTGTGATATATTTGAAGTCATTTCTTGGAGATAGCAGGTAGTTGGGTCTTGCTTTTTTCCCAACTTTTTATTTTGAAATAATTATAAATTTACAGGAAGTTGCAAATAAATTTACAGGGAGTTTCTGCGTACCTTTTACCCAATGTTTCCCAATGTTAGCATCTTACATACATGTACTATATTATCAATACTATAAAAATGACATTGGTACAATCCACAGAGCTTATTCGGGTTTTTCCATTTTTACATGTATTCAAATTTGTGTGTGTGCTTCTGTGTAATTTTATCATCTGATATAGTATACCTTAGGAAGTGTAACCACCCCTGCCACTGCCACTACATCAATCTATGCAGTCATCACCACAGGGCTTCCTAGAACTGCTCCTTCACAGCCACAACCCTTTCTCCCCTCAACCTCTAACCACTGACCACTGGTCAATCTCTTCTCCATCTTTATAAGTGTATTTTTTCAAGAATATTACATAAATGGAATCCTACAATATGTAGCCTTCAAGATTGCCTTTTTGTTCAATTACAGTTGGCATTCAATATATATTAGTTTCAGGTGTACAGCATAGTGATTAGACATTTATATAATTTACGAAGTGGTCCCTCCCAATTAGTCTATTACTCACCTGGTACCATGCATGGTTATTACAATATTATTGACTATATTTCTTATGCTGTACTTTAGACCCCCATGACCATCTCGTAACTACCAATTTGTACTTTTTAATCCCTTCACCTTTTTCACCCAGCCCCCTAACCTCCCTCCCATCTGGCAACCATCAATATGTTCTCTGTATCTATGGGTCTGTTTCTATTTAGTTTGTTCGTTCATTTTGTTCTTTAGATTCCACACATAAATGAGATCATATGGTATTTGTCTTTCTCTGACTGACTTATTTCACTTAGTATAATATCCTCTAGGTCCATTCATGTTGTCACAAGTGGTAAGATTTCATTCTTTTTTTTTAATGGAGATTGGCTTTTTTTCATTCATTATAATTCCCTTCAGCTTCATTCAAGTTGTCGGGAATACCAATAGTTCATTCTTTCTTGTTGCTGAGCAGTATTCCAAGGTATTGCTTTTTTAACTTGTGAATCTATGCATTTTAACTGAAGTGTTTCATCCACTTACTAATACTATCTTGCTACTTGTTTCCTAGTTGCCCATCTGTTTTGTTTTGTGTTCTTCTTTTCCTCTTATCCTACCTTATTGTAGGTAAATTAATTTTTTTTAATATTTAATTTTAGTTCTTCTATTGGATTTTTGGCATCCCTCTGTATTATTTTTTAGATGTTGTTTTAGGAATTTCATACTTATTTAATATAATGCACTTAGAATTAATGTTATTACACTTTACATAAAATGTACAACTCTTAAAATAGTAAAATTCCATTTACCTGCTCTTTGTTTTTTGTACTACTTGTAAAATTGTGTCCCCAATTTTACAATACATAAATAATATGTCCCACAATACATTATTATTTTAATGCATTTTATTAAAATAACTCAATAATAATCCTCTTTAATTTATATTAATGGAGGTGTTTTTCTAGATTAATATCTTAATGCTGTGCTATGAATCATAAACTCTGATTTTCTGATTGAGAATTAGGCATTGCGATTGATGAAAAAATAACTTGAAACTAAAAGTATAATTGATATGTTATATAACAGGATTTAAGTTATTTTTGTCCATTGTAAGTTATTTTAGAATAATTTTCCTCCAGCCTATATAAACCCCTAATCATTATTTTTTCATAAACAAGAAAACTTAAATGATACACAAAAAAATCCCCCCTTTTAGCAAACAATTTTACTTTTCTTAGCTTTATTTTCTCACTTACACTAGTAAAAGTACTAGATCTAAGATCCTAGACAATATTGTTTAATCAAATGCCAGGAAATACCCAATCTTACTCCAAAAAGTCTAGTCTTTCTTACACAAAGCTCCAATAGAAAACTTCTTTAAGTCTCTTTCTAATATCTAGAAATTTGAACTAGAATTTTGGAGATTTAATTTCCTAAAGCTATATCTTTACCTGCTTAAGAAATATTAGTTCTTGCTATTTAGTTGTCAGTGTGTTACATCACACATTGTGCAATTTTTAAAAAGCATGATTTGAATAAAGACACACGATATGAAAGATGTCATGTGAAACCTCAGGGCAGAGGAATAATCAGTCTTGAGTAAAAGGTTAAGAATACCTTCTAGGTTCTTTCACTTTCTAACTTCATATTGATTAATATAATGTAGAATTGGTCAGACCTTCCTTTAGAGGATTTTTGGAGATAAATACAGAAAAGGAGCAAGGTCTTTATATTAATACTTTCCCTTATAACAATTGTCTCAAATTGAAAACTTTTATCTAACTAACTCTTTCTTCCTACTTTAATAAAAGAAAATAAAATCGGATTCCTTATGGTAATTAAGGACAACACCATTATTTTTTCAAAGATGTGTTTTTCTTCATTTTTGTGGAATGTACTATCTTTTTTACTAGAATATGTTAGACATATCACATTGGATATGGCAAGCTTTCTTTTAGAAATTTGGAAAAATCTTATATTCCAGTCCTCTATTTTTATTCCTATCCACTGTCTTAATCTTGTCATCTACATGTACTCAATGCTACATTGAAACTGAACCCTCTGTGGTTTCCTGCTTGTATGTCATTCATTTCCTTCTCTGAATGTCTTCCTCTTTATTCTCCATCTGCAAAATATTATAGTTCTTCAACTTTCAGCTCCTGGAAAAATTTCCTTTCAACTCTTCAAGCTGACAGCAATGTTTCCTTCCTTTGAATTCACTGACGTCTGTATGTTTCTCAATGCACATGGTAATTTGTTAAAATGTCACGTACCCATATTTATTAATAAGCTACTTGAGGGAAGGACTTTCTTACTCATATTCATATTTCCCACAATAAGCAACACAACATATCTTCAGAGATACTGAATGGATATCTAACAAACTAATTAAAATATGTAGCTACTAATTCTAGGATTTCTTTATGAATGACGTACTCTAATACGCAGTACAATGTCTCTATTACATTCAGGTGGGCTAAGCCTAAACTTTGTTTCAGAGGCAGGGCCAGTTTTGAAAGACTTTATAAAATCACTAACAAATTCTGCTCAGACAAGGACATACCCAATGTGAATAGATAACTTGTTGGATGCATCTGCCAGCAGCTGAACTGCTGGCAACTTTTGTTTGAAGTGAAGAGCTTACAGCCCAGCTTTCATCACTGCACCTCCCTTCCATTATAATGTTTTGCCTCTTGTTTTATTTTTATGAAAGACTACAGTCTTGTCTTAGAATTTCTGGTATTATAGTACCTTAGGGAAATCTGATTATAGAGATAATCTACTCAATAGTGAAGAGTTTCAATTTGTTTCCATTGAGTTTTGTCAATTCGGAATCCCAGATACCTTTGTATTCCAGTCCATTGACTAGAGCCTCCCAGCCAGACGTTGAGGCATCTGTTTCTATAGTCTTTGGAACTGGGAAAGATAAATAAGAATGTGCGGGAATTATCTGTATATTTGCTAACCACCAATTTAGATTTAAATAGACTCCCTCTGTTAGGAAGACTAATGAATTCCAATTCTCTGAAATATCCTTTGCTTTTAACAAGCAAGATGGAAGGTATCTAAAGAAAGAGAGAGAGAGAAAGAGAGAGAGAGAGAGAGAGATACACAGAGGAAAAAGCTGTGAATAATGTCACTAGAGAACCAATTATGTTCACCAGCTGGCATTGAGAAACTTGTTTCCTTTGACAAAAAAAGATTTCCATTTTAGCCTCAAATTCCTTTTTGACGTTGTATTCTTCAGGGCTGAATGACGAATCCTCCCAGACACCCTCATAAAATGTTAGAAAGGAAATTCTGAACACTATTATTATATTTAATATGACGAAGCAATGGGCAAGAGGAGAAAAATGAGCTAAGGCTTCAACATGGCACTTAATGAGAATCAATTGAATAAAAATAAAGTGAAAATAAAACATTAAAACACAGAGATTGTCTCTCCAGCCACATGACTGAATCAATGAGATTCATTCACAACTTGGCATGACAGTGATAAAGAAACTGGTCAAGACATTTCATAGATATAAAAGTTTATTTCTTGTGAAATAGTTAACAGCTATATTTCCCAGTAATATGAACTCATTTGGACTCCCCTCCCCACCGCCCACCATTTGTAAGCAATCCTCATTGATTGCAACTAAGCCTAGAACTGAGTCTTCCGTGCTTACCTGGATAAAACATGGTTACTTTAGGATCTCTCAGCTGATAAGACTTGGAAAGATGTGGTATCACCTAGCCTTGAGCTCATAGTAGAGGTCTTTTTTCAACTGCCAGAACCCCTGCATAGCTAATCTTGGCTGAGTTCCCTCTGTACCTCCTCTAAGCTGCTCTTTGGAGGAAATACTTGTGAATTCAGTCTTTTCACTTTACTACTGTAAAACCTGCCTTTCCCAAGTATCTATTTGAAGTCTACAAAAATGTGCAAAGCAAGTTCACTCAGACAAACCTCTGTTGAGCCACTTAAAGCAGGGTCACTCCGTATCTGCTTACAATACCTTCTTTTATCAAGGTGCCTAGAAATGTTTATTCATTAGCAAGTGGCTTTCTTGATTGTGAAAAGGGAGAACTTTAATCTAAAAGTTAATTGTTTTTCTTTCAAATGATGCCACCCTGCGTACATCTTACAGTTTGTGTACTGCCCTATTCCAGGTGCACTAGTCCCCATGGACTAAATTTCAATGGCGTCTCCCTTATCTGCCACCCAACCTGGATTGAAGAGAATGGCTGTCTTGACCCTATGCACAAAAATTATACATTTTGATATGGTTGGATTATTGACTGGATAATTACTTTAATATACCCTGTTCTGGGAGGAAAATGAAGTAGTTGTTCGTTTTCATGCCATTAACTCCCCAAAGTCTATTATTTCACTAAAACTTATATTGTACTAAAGATTACAGAAATATAAAGGTTATCTAAATGACTCCTTCTCTGAACCT
>NW_006436289.1:3894134-3944040 GCF_000325575.1 Pteropus alecto | reverse complement strand
TTGACACATTTTATTTCACATGTCTTCATCTTGAATTTACCATTTCTTCTAAGGATGCAATTTTTAGTGATGGAAAGGAATTGAAAATCAAGGAGATTTCATTGATAGTTTATATCAGCCTTCTTACTTATAAATTCCCTGAAAATGTCTTCAAAAATGGTTTCTTTTTTCCTTATTAATACATATTTTAAAATAGCAGCTTTATCGAGATATGATTCATCCACAAAACTAATTCATTTACAGTATACAATTTAGTGGTTTCAGTGTATTCAGAGTTGTGCAACCATCACCACTAATTTCAGAACATTTCATCACTTTAGAAAGAAATGTCATACCGATAGCAGTCCCATCCCACACTTTACCCCCACCAGGCCTAGGGAAACACTAATTTACTTTCTGTCTCTAGAGATTTGCCTTTCTTAGATATTTCATGTAAATGAAATCATACAATCAATGGTCTCTTGTGACTGACTTTTTTCACTTAGCATATGTCTTCAAGGTTCACCCATGTTGTAGCAGGTATCAGTATTTCATTACTTTTTATTGGTAAATAATATTCAATTGTATGGATATACCATATTTTATTTATCCATTCACCAGTTGATGGGCATTTGGGTTACTGCCACTTTTTGACTGTCATGAATAATGCTGCTATGAACATTCCTGCACGGGTTTTTTTTGTGTGAGGACTTATGCTTTTATTCTCTTAGTTATGTACTTCTGTGTGGAATTGATGGGTTATATGGTAACTATGTTTAACATTTTGAGGAACTATCAGACTGTTTTTCAAAGTGGCTCCACCATTTTATAATCCTACTAGCAATGTACCAATGCTCTAATTTTTCTACATCTTTGTTAACACTTGTTATTTTCTGTCTTTTTTATTTTAGCCATCCTAGTGGGGTGAAATAGTATCTCATTGTGGTTCTTATTTGCATTTCCCTAATGACTAATATACTGAGCATCTTTCCATGTGCTCATTGGTGATTCGTACATCTCCTTTGGAGAAATATCTATTGAAGTCCTTTGCTCACTTTTTTAATTACTATTTTTACTTGTGATAAAATATTCATAACATAAAAGTTGCTATCTTAACCATTTTTAAGTGTACAGTTCAATGGTATTAAGTACATTCTCATCATTGTGCAACTACCTCCAAAACTCTTTTCATATTGCAGAGTTGAAACTCTAAGCTCATTAAACATTAACTCCCTATTTCCCTTCTCCCCCTGTCTCTTGCTGTTTCTACAAATTTAACTACTCTAGGCACCCCGTATAAATTGAATCATATAATATTTGTCCTTTTGTGACTGGCTTATTTCACTTAGCATAATGTCTCAAGATTCATCCCTATTGAAGCATGTGTCAGAATATCCTTCCTTTTTAAGGCTGAATAATATTATGTTGTATGTATATATCACATTTTGTTTATCTGTTCATCTGTTAATGGACACTTAGGATACCTCTACCCTTTGGCTATTGTGAATATGCTGCTGTAAACATGGATATATGAATATCTGTCTGAGTCACTGCTTTCAGTTCTTTTGGATATATACCAAGAAATGGAATTGATGGACCATGTGGTAATTTCATTTTTAATTTTTTTTTAGGAACCGCCCCACTATTTTCTATAGCAGCTGCACTATTTTACATTCCCACCAATAGTGTACAAGGGTTCTAATTTATTCACATCCTCACCAACATTTGTTATTTTCTCCTTTTTTTTTTTTTTACTACTAGCCATCCTAATGAGTGCGAAATGGTTTTTCATTGTGATTTTGATTTTCGTTACCCTAATGAAAATCATTAGTCATTAGTGATTGTATTAGTCAGCTCTGATTGCCATTATAAGTACCACAGACTGGGTGGCTTAAGCAACAGAAATTTATTTCTCACAATGCTGGAGTCTGGGAAGTCCAAGATCAAAATTCTAGCTGATTTGGTTCCTGGTGACAACTCTCTTGCTGGCTTTCGGATGGCTGCCTTATCTGTCCTCACATGGAGGAAAGAAAGTGATCTTTCTCTCTTTATCTTCTTCTAAGGCCACCAATCTTATTGGATTAGGGCCTCACCCTTATGACCTCATTTAACCTTAATTATCTCCTAAAAGCCTTCTCCAAATATAGCCACATGAATTTTGGAAGGACACAATTCAGTCCATAGCAGTGATGTTGAGCTATGTGCGTATTGACCATTTATCTGTATAGTCATGCTCCACATAATGATGTTTTGGTCAATGACAGACTGCATGTATGGCAGTGGTCCCATAACATTATAATGGACCTGAAAAATTCCTATCACCTAGTAATGCCATAGCACAACCCATTACTCACATGTTTGTGGCGATGCTGGTGTAAATAAAACTACTGCTCTGAGAGTCATGTAAAAATATAGCACATACGATTATGTACAATTATGGTTAATGATAACAAATGGTTATTTTGCTGGTTTATATATTTACTATATATACTTTTTATCCTTATTTTAAAGAGTACTCTTTCTACTTATAAAAAAAGTTTGCTGTAAAACAGTATGCCATGATATGCTGGCAGCAGCCTCATACATCTTGTGTTACTACAATTTTGGTTTGCATCATTTTCTTTTGTGCTTCATTTAATCTTATGTTGTTTTGTATAGTAACATGCTATACAGGTTTGTAGCCTAGGAGCAATAGGCTATACCATAAGCATAGGTGTGTATTAGTTATATCATCTAGGTTTGTGTAAGTGTACTCTATGATGTTTGCACGATGATGAAATTACCTAATGACGCATTTCTCAGAATGTATCTCCATTGTTGAGCAGTGCATGACTATATATCTCTTTTGGAAAAATGACTTCAGTTCTTTGTCCATTTTTTTTCTGTATGGGATTTTCTCATAGAGAAATTGAATTTCGTCCTTACAGTCAAAAAGAAATCAACTGGAATTGTATTTAACGATGAAGTCAATAAAAGTTACATAAATCATGTGATCTTCAAAGTCTTTGTAAATGTCTTTTTGAGTATTTTGTTTTGAATATTAAGATTTTCTTGTGAAATACAAAATTTCAGGTTATGTTTACTACAATACTTTCTCCTCAATTTGTTACAGTTTGTATGATCAAATTTATCATTTGGAAAACTAATATTGTATTGTAAGTGGCTGCTTAAAGTCACTAAGAATTATAGTGCTTTCCAAAGCCCTTAGGCCCTTTTTGTGACTGAAAATCAAGTTGTTCTTTTCTTTTTAAAAAAATTTTTATTTATTTAAGATAAAAAAAAAGCCAACTCACCCATTTCTCCTACTCCCCACCTCCTGTCTTTTGCAACCACTAATCTATTCTCTGTGACTATGAGCTTGTTTTTTTATTGTTGTTTTTGATTTTTAGATTTCATGTATGAGTCATACAGTATTTGTCTTTGATTTATTTCACTCAGCATAATGCCCTCAAGGTCCATCCATATTGTTGCAGATGACATGATTTTATTCTTTTTATGGTTGAGTAATATTCCATTGTGTATATATATATACCAAAATTCCTTTATCCATTTATCCATCAATGGACACTTAGGTTGTTTCCACATCTTGGCTATAGTAAGTAATGAACACAGGGGTGCATACATCTCTTTGAATTAGTGTTTTCATTTTCTTCGAATAAATACCCAGAAGTGGAATTGCCAGATCATATGGTAGTTCTATTTTTAGTTTTTTGAGGGAACTCTAAACTCCATACTGTTTTGCACAGTGGTCGCACCAATTTACAATCCCACCAACAGTGCGCAAAGATTCCCTTTTCTCCATGTCATCTCAAAAACTTATTATTTCTTGTCTTTTTTTGATAATAGCCATTCTAATAGGTGTGGTTTCATTTCATTATGTTTTTATTTGCATTTCTCTGATAATTAGTAATGTTGAGCATCTTTTTTTTTTTTTGTATCCATTTACACTATTTATATCTTCTTTGGAAAGATGTCTATTCAGACCTTCTGCCCGTTTTTTAACTAGTTAAACAATTTTTTTTTTTTTTTTTTGCTATTGAGTTGTATGAGTTCTCTATATATTTTGGATACCAGCCCCTCAGCCCCTTATCAGATATACAATTTGCAATTATTTTCTCCCATTTAGTAGATTGCCTTTTGGTTTTGTTGCAGAAGCTTTTTATTTTTATATAGTCTCATTTGTTTATTTTTGCTTCTGTTGTTTTTGCTTTTGGTGTCAGATTAAAAAAATCATCACCAAGACTTATGTCAAGGAGATTACCACCTATCTTTTCTTCTAGGAGTTTTATGGTTTGAAGTTCGACATTTTTTAATCCATTTTAAGTTAATTTTTGAGAGTGGTGTAAGATAGACTTCCAGATTCATTCTTTTGCAGGTCTAATTTTCCCAACTCCATTTATTGAAGAGACTATCTTCTCCCCATTGTATATTCTTTGTGGTAAATTAATTGACTGTGTAAGTGTGAGTTTATTTCTGGGCTCTCTATTCTGTTCTATTGATCTATGTGTCTGTTTTTATGCCAAACCATACTGTTTTAATTACCATAGCTTTGTAATATAGTTTGAAATCAGAAAGCATCATGCCTCCAGCTTTATTCTTTCTCAAGATTGCTTCGGCACTTCAACCATTTTTAATTTGGCTTGTTTGTTTTTTTGTTGTTGAGTTGTAAGAGTTATTTATATATGCTGGATACAAGCTCCTTTCCAAATATGTGATTTTAAGATATTTTCTCCCCTTCTGTGAGTTGTTTTTTACTTCTTGATAATAACCTTTAAAGCATAAAAGATTTTAATTTTGGTGAAGTATCATTTATTTTTTATTCTGTTGCTTGTTCTTGTGGTGTCATATCTAAGAAGTTGTTACCTAATTCAAAGTCATGAAGATGTACTCTTGTATTTTCTCTAAGAGTTTTATAGTTTTAGCTCTTACATTTAAATTTATAATCTATTTTGGCTTAATGTTTCATATCATATATTTCTTTTTAATCTTTAAGATCATAGTAGTTTAGAATATTCTTTACTAGTTTAGATATGAAAAAATTAGTAAAGAGGTTTTTTTTGGTTGTTTTTTTTTAGGAGTCTTCTTAAAAAGATGATCACTGACTCATTGCAGACATGGGACATCATATCTATTTATACCATCAAAAATATACCTCATCTGCATAAGCTAATTCAGTGTGTTTTATAAGAAGAGAAATTCAAACATAAGGTAACTTAGGAATGGCTGCCAATAGCAGCTGAGATAACACTCATTAAAAGAGTATGAATAATATCTTGATTACAAGTAAAATCTTGGTTTCATCTTTTTAGCCCCAAATTGGCTAAGACTACATATCATTTTTTAGTCTGATTAATGGCAAAGTAACTAATTAGAGTCAGAAAGAGATTAGCAAATTATTCAAGATGTCAAGTGCAGTCAAAGTGCCATTTTGTCATCGATAATATAGTAAAGCTCATAGCGACAGGTGTGTATAATAAATAGGAACTGAAAATACTCAGATCTTGAATTGTCAAGGTAATGTTTTTAAAATCAGCATTATTTAGATTTGATTTTTTTTTCTCTGAATTATCATACTGTAGAATTGGGCTTTGGTTTAACTGACATGCTAATATTTGGTGTGTATTTTCTTTTTGCTTTGCAGGATGTACAGAATCAAAAATTAAAGACAAGCATATGGTACTGTGAGGTAAATGATTGTTTCTTTCCATGCGTACTGCACTCTTGATCTTGATCTATTGAAAAATATTATTATTTTAAGGAATAGATATTATCTTTGTGTCAACAGTTCCTTAGATCTGCGACAAACCTAATTTATTAGAATTCATATCATTGTATGGCCATAATTTCTGGTTGGGTCTACCATCTTTAGGAGTTCGATGGGAAACTTTCTCTCCTAATAATAGTACCAGCAGGCTGATCAATTGGGTTATTCAACCAAATCCCCCTTCAGTTCTTTAATAAGGTTGACATTTCCTCTTTTTGACAAGTTGCCTTTTGGGCTACTCCTAACAGGTTTGGGATGATGAATTTTTATCCTGGAATTCCAGAATGTTTGATGATATTAGAGAGATATCCCTACCTCTAAGTGCCATTTGGGCCCCTGATATCATCATTAATGAATTGTCAGTGTGCCAGGTATATTTCTGTGGGGTTTAGACTGCTAGGAATATTCAGGCCATTTTCTGCCTATTTTTACTCATTGTTGCTATTTTTTGTTTCTCAGCTTGAAGAAGAGCATATTGTTAGGAATATTCCAGTTAAAATATCATGAGTTGACATCATTTATGATACAGATTTGATTATTAGAGCTTAAGGTTACTCATGGATTTTTTTTTGTGTTATAATGGTAGCAAGTGAGTTAATTTATGAGGTTGTCATTGCTGCATTCACCCATCTTCGCTACAATGAATAATCTCAGGGAGAAGTGAGTCTGTCCTTGCACTTCTAGGCTATTCGTGGGTGTCACGGACACTATCATCTCATAATCAGTTCCATGTATTGAACCATCCAAAGCTCTCTGTGTAACAACGAGGTCTTTTGTGTTTCATATAGCATGAACATTGAAAGATTACCTGACCTTCCTTATGTTTATGTGAGCTCATCTAGGACCATTAAGAACTCCAAGTTCATCCAGGTGGTCTCTGCATGCAGTTTAGAGACATATGCTTTTCCATTTGATATCCAGAATGGCAGCCTAACCTTCAATAGCATTCTACACACAGATAAACTGTGAGAGGTACAGTCTTCTTGTGGGAAACATACCTGTGATGAGTTGGCACGCATAGGTGAAATTTTATTATGCCACTTCTCAGGTTTATTCTTGCATATAATTGACTTTTTACAAATCGAAATCTCTTTTTGTAGTTACTTAGCTCCTGCTGTAACTCAGACCAAATATAGAGTTGTGCCCAGATGTATAGCCTATTGCAGCTGTTGGTTTGGGAATACAACATTAGGCCTCTACTGCCACTGGGAACATTATAAAAGTCACATGAGCAGCTCCATCATTCTATGAATAGTGGAATCTAAACCCTATATTCATAGTTGGTATTTTTTTTTCATGGCTAGAAAGATTTTATTTCACAACTCTACCCATAATTCAAAACGGTTATATTGAATCCCATCTCAGCAAGACTGTACATGTAGAGGCAGGAGTAAAAGGAAGGATTTGATGTTGGTGCTTCTCTCTCTATGTGGAAGTCAATTGTTTCTGTAGTTTTCAGTGGAAAATGTAGACTTAGCCTTCTTGAGGAGCAGAGAAGACATTAAGCATGACAAAAAGTCATTGTTGAATGATAGTGTGTGGGAGCTTTTTTCTGTGTCCTCAACATACAACATCCTGCAGAGCAGCGGTGGACATTTTTCACTGATTCAGTTTCACGTGGGTCTTTCACCTTCCTGTCCCTGTTGCCTACTTCTCTGAAATCTTTGGCTTTCTCTGCTGAGAAATCTCTGCTCTGTTGCATATTCTCATTCATTATCATCTAAGAACTGCCGATACAGATGGCTCTGGACATCCACTTGCATTCTGGCTTTTCAGAGACCACAGGTTTATTCACAGATCCTGAACTTCTGCTATCGATTCTCCATGTGTGAATATGAAGAGAATGCTTTTCAAACGCCAGACACCTGAACCCCTCCAGCACAGTAGGAATCCTCAAGCCTTTCAGTACATGCTAACATCCTCACTTCCAATTGCTTCTGAGAGAAAACAAAAAAACGAAAAGAAAACCCACGCACAACAATAAGAAATTGGGAGAAGAGTGTCTCTTCAACATTATTGTACTGTTTTTAACCGAGTAAATTATTAATTCCAGATGCAGATGCATAAAATTACCATATTACTAACTTGAATGTCTTGAGGGGTTAACTAACAAATCACCTGCAGGATCGTCACAGACCACTGGTGGTTTCCAGATCAGAGAGAACAACTTCTCTTAAAGGATGTGATGAAAACCCAAACTTCTCAGATGCACCACCAGGAATGCTCTTGGTTGCACTGTTCACAGAGAAATTTGTCCAGCAGGGCCCTGGCTGGGGGCGGGGAGGAGGAGTGGTTAGGACACTGAAACTGCCTTGCACTTCCAGGACAGCCATTCTCCCTTCCCTGACCCTCCTGGCAAACCATCCTGATATGAAGGCTGCAGCAAGTTCATGCAACCAGTAGATTCACTTTATTAGTATTCAGCTCCACTTTTCTGCACAAAATCAGCTAGTGGTGATAGTATTTGGAAGGAGGAGGGAATCCTTTATGCCAGGTAATAGATTTGATTGAAAAATAGAGACTATAGACAGATCAGGATTGCACACAGATGAATTCTCCTGAAAGTAAACCTTTTGAATAAGAAGGAAAATTCAGACTAGACTAAGGCACTATGGTTACAATGGATAATTATAAGCTAAGGGGTTGTGGTGATGAAATAAGCTATTATCGAGGGCACAGATGCCCCTCCATTGGTTAAAAGTGTTGTATGCAGCTTTCCAGCAAAGCTCTTGTTATAGTGGAGCCTCTTAGAAAAAGCTGTAGTTTGAACCTGACTAATGTATAACTCTGAGTACTAGCTAATTGCAACTCATACCTTCCTAGTAGTGGGGTTTAGGTTCTTACCTATTCTGCTTGGGGTTTAGCAAAGCTTGCATTGTGGCTTGTTTGTCCACTTTTTTTAGCGAGAGGATGGGAGGGGAAAAAAAGAAAGCTTTTTTAATTTCAATGAGTTTCTTGGCTAAGAGTAAACACCTCATTAATTTTAAAGATATCAGCCTGCAAACATTATTAATGCAGCCCGAATAATGGAGAGCATTAAAGGCAAATGTGAGGGAGTAGCACGTGCAAGGTGGAAAACAGTCACCTACCAAGCACTCTGGAGAACGCTGCACACACCATTACCTACACTGCACGGAGACGAACAAAGGCAAAAGATGGGGCTGGCAAACAGGATCATGCGCGTGCTCGTTCTCTCTCTCTCTCTCTCCATAGTGCAGCCATTATTTGTAGATACATGTCACCTTTCACCCTAAATACTAATTTGCCTTTTCAACAGTGGGCAAAAGGTTTTCTATGTACTAGTTCCATTTTAAATATGATGAGCTGAGGCATAAACAATTAAAGAGAAGGCTTCCCTAGATCTCAGGAAACAGGGTCTCAATACTTTGTTCTCTTCACTGCCATGCTTTTTCTCCATTTACTGGAGGTGGGCAGAGATACGTTTTATGCTCTCAGAGCTTTTCCTTCGATCCCTTTGCCCTGGTGGCTGTGGTAGGTTATCCAGCAGGGCTAGATTCCACCCAGGCCTTCTGGAACAGAGTAGGGAAGGAATCTTGAGTAGAGTCATAGATCATATTTGGTAGGACAGGGAACCAGACTTAGGAGCTTAAAGAAGATTCAGTGACTATCATAGTTCTTTGCTTCCCTCAAACTCTTTCAGTCTCTATGCTTCCCCAGTCCTGCTATGTGCACCACGGCTGGGCTCATGTTCTCTTACTTTGTATCAGACATACTGTTCTAAATTTAGCAACTGAGGCACCCCAGTGTCCTTCAACAGCCCTTGGCCAATGATGGGAAATTTAGAGCCCAGTTCCATTTGAACTTTGGGCTTGCCAGGTTCCTGACAGCAAAGAGCCATCTCCCTCTTAATCTAATCACCAGTTGTGTCCCAGTCCAGGATACCCAGCAGGGAGTTGAGGAGAGGTGAGGCAGACAGGAGGAACAATGATCTATTTGAAATATGTCATTGCTCTGGGCCTTGTGTACACTGCTGCCATTGAAACAAAATCAAGTGTTCTGGATGCCCCGTTGGCTCCAGCTAATGTGCAATCATAGCTGCTGGCTCTAGGACACGTATTGTTTATTAAAGGGCACCACTGATGTTTTGGAGTCAGGGTGCATTCCCCAGGGGGCCCAGAGCAGAGGTACTTCTGCCTATAAGGATATCTGTGTGCAGCTGGGCACCCGATCCAGCAGCCATGGAAGGGGAGGTTTCCTCCAATACATTATTGGAGGTGCTGGTTCCCAGAAACAGCAGGGTAAGCGTTCAATTTCTGTATGGCAGTGGTGTTTGTTTGTTTGTTTGTTTGTTTGTTTGTTTTAAGAATGAGGGTAGAAGTGGAAGGAGGTAGGAATAAAATTTAAGAATTCATACTGGATGAAAAAGGGTGGGCAGCTGTGGGAACTAAAGTGAATCCATCCATAGATCTCACACTAAGTAAAGTGTTCATTTGGGCAAGAATTGGGGGGCCCACAAGGGACTTCTAGAAAAATGCAGGAGGGGCAATTGGGAAAGAAAGGTGCCTCATTTATCCTTTTTTGTTGACATAATTTTCTTTCTCGTTTAGAGTCATTTTGTTGAGATATCTATTGAATGCTTCTCATAAACTTGATAGAAGATCCTTGTGAGTGCCAGATCATCAGTGGGAGAGAGAGAGAGGGAGAGAGAGAGAGAGAGAGAGAGAGAGAGAGAGAGAGAGAGAGAATTTAGAACCCTAGAAATATTTTCAGAGTTACTCAAGTAATCCTGGAATCATGGACTCTGCTCATTCTCATCTAGCTCGAGCTATGGTCCAGGTTTAAGAAACTCTCACTCTAGTACAAGGATCTTACTTAAATGGCAGTAACTTTCCCATTCTTTCTGAATTAAGAATGTTGGGAGGGGCTTGGGAGAAGAGGAAAATGGGCTTTGGTATGAGCCGTGAGTCTGGGCGTCAAAATTTCAACTATGTCATAAAGACGGTCATGCAAAATTGAGTACTGGTGGGGTCTACCATCAAGGAGGCAATTAGTGGCTAACCTTGGGGCCTATTCCATCTCCAAGGAGCTCTCCACACACACATTCTGAATTAGATTGATCTCTTTCATTAACAACAATAGGCTCCAAAATACCTTTGTGTACTTATTATTACCTGGCTTTAATGGATAATGAAATTGTGGCATAATATTGCTAACACCTGAAGGGTGTCTAATGGAGAACATGGACTGAAACTAAAGTGCTTTTTCTTCCCTTTCTGTGGAATTTAAAGGCACCAGCTCCTTTAGTCCATTAAAAATGATGGGCTCTAGGTAGGGGCAGTTTCGCAGAGAGCAGTGTCTCACTGAGTTGGTGACATCCCTTCCCCCCAGAATGAGCAGAGATTGCTGCCTCTGGCATGGCCTCAGAGGGCTGACCTCAGTAGGAGAGCCCCCATGTGGGCTAACTCCACGATCCCACCCCATAGAACTACAATGCAACTAACCAAACATCTTTTGAGCTCTTATCTTTGACAGGCTCAATGGTAAGCACTAAGACACAAACATGAATAAAACAAGGCTCCTGATACTATTATACGCCTCAAAATCTTCCCAGGGAGACATAATAACAATAACCACAAATGGAGCATTTTCTCTATGTCAGGCACCATTTTAAGGGCTTGTACATATAATCCTCACTTCTGTATGAAGTGGGTGCTCTAAGTATCTGTAGTTTTACAAATGGCTGAATTGGGGTGCAGAAAAGTTATGCAACTTACCCAAGGCTACAGTGTGACTGATGGAGCCTAGAATTGAACCCAGGCAATCTGACTCCAGAAACTATGTGCCTAATTCTATATGATAATTACACAAAATTAAACATAATCCCATCTATTTCAGCCCATTCTTTGGCATCTGTCCACTGTGTTCCTAGTGCTGCCATAACAAAGTAGCACAAACTGGATGACTTTAAACAACAGAAATTTATTCTCTTACAGTTTTGGAGGCTAGAAGCCTGAAATCAAGGTGTCAGCAGGGTTGGTTTCTTCACAGGCTCTGAAGGAGGATCTGTTCCTTGCCTCTCTCCTAGCTTCTGGTGGATGACTGTGATCCTTGACATTTCTTGGCTCCTAGATGTGTCACTCCAATCTCTGCTTCTATCGTCACATGGCCTTCTCCTTTGTGTGTCTCTTCTCTTCTTAAAAGCAAACTAGTCATATTGGATTAAGGGCATGCCTTCTCCAGTAAGACCTTGTCTTAACTAACTAGACCTGCAATGATCCCATTTCCAAATAAGTCACATTCTGAGATTCCAGGAAGGACAGAATTATTGGGCAGGGCAGTGGGGTGCATTATTCAATCCAGAATAGTCCGCCAACCTCTGGCTTCCAAAAATTTATGTCTGTCCCACATGTAAAATACATTCATCCTATGACAATAGCCCCAAACATCTTAACTCATTTCAGCTCCAACTCTAAGACCAAAATATCATCTAAATATAAACTCAAACATATCTAAATCTCAGCATCTAAATCAGGCATAGACTCTGGGTATGGTCCATTCTGAGGTAAACTTCCTCTCCATCTGCAGACTCGTGAAACATCTAACCACCACAGTTTGGGTCCTCATCCCATAAGACAGGGTAGGGGAGAGGTGTAAAGGATGAGACCTGTCCTACTGACAGTCCTAACTCCGATATTTAGGATAGTGCTTGACACTCTGTTCATGCTCAATTAATGTTTCTTGAACAAGGGAATAAAGGGCTTTTGAAAATCAAATGAGATAATGAATACACAACTGAAAACTGTGTGATAAAATTAGTATTTCTTTAGGCTGCACTGGTCTCGTAGAGAAAATTTGCCTAGTCCATAACATTGCCCCCTATGTCAGCCCCAAGGGAAAAGGCAGATTCTCTGTTCTTGAAGAAAACTAAAACTGTAGGTACTGTTTGATCTGTCCTAAGAGTGGCAACATCCTTGCTAAAGGTAAGAGAATGGATGAGGTAGTTTTAGAGGGCCTATCTTTTTAAAAGCCAAACAGACAGGAGAGTTTTCTGCTTTGTGTTACAGCAGAAGCACATTGTCTCTCCTTGTACCTATGTTCCCCCTCTACTTTCAGCTACTGTTGATATTCAGTGAGAAATATCCTCCTGGCAGGACCAGCTACATAATTTGTGGGACCTAGTGCAAAGTGAAAATGCAGGGCCTCTTGTTAAAAAATTATTAAGAACTTCAAAATGACACCGGCAGAGCATTAAACAAAGCGCAGGGCCCTTCTAAGTGTGGGGGCTCTGTGCAACTGCACGGGTTGCACGCTCGCCCATGAAGCCGGCCTGCCTCCCAACCTCTCAGCTCTTGTCACACCTCTCCTCTGGTAACTGCACTTTCTTGGAAATCAGAGGTCCCGAGGAGCCACACCACCCACCCTTGGTTCTGACTCAAATTTACATTCACTGTCTACATCAGCCTCTGGATGGAAAGGAGTCATCTCAGCATGCGCTATTTACAGAGGAACTTTAAAGAGTACAACAGATCATCTCAACTGTACCCAAGATGTTTGGCAAGGCAAAAGTAAGCTGCCCTTTTACATAGGAAAAATCGAGGCATGGACAGGTTAAATACCTTCACCTGGTGTTGCTTGAACAAGCACATGTAGGCACTGGAACCCTGTTCCCTTGACTACATCTGGTTTCTTTCCACTTAACCAATGTGCTTATCTGCAGTTTCCTTTAGGGAGGTATTCTTTTATTTTTCATCCCCTTCATGTAATAGCTGCCATGAAGTCTCTAGGAGGTCTTCTACTCCTACCCACCAGAGACAGCAGGCGTGGTCACCCCCCCACCCACCATCTCATATGGCTAGATCACCCATAGTTTAGGCTGGGACCACAGTACAGGACCCCTGTGGGCTCTGACCACTTGGATCTCTTCTTGCTGCCCCCTCCTAACCACAGCCAGCTCAGTCACAGCATGATGAAGGGAGCTGGAGAGGTGCGGGTTAATGACGGTTCATTTTGTTGTTGTTTTTCTTGTTGATTGCATCTTGGTAGAAATGTGTTTTAACGAAATTATTGCAAAGCAGTGAGTGTCGCTTTGGTTTGAGTATTTGCAGCCAATTATGTTCAATGTGAAAGACAACAGCCAGGCTGCAATCCGCCAAATGGCTCTGGCCTGTCAAGCTCCACTGAGTCGGTATCTGCACTCAGACCCAATGGCTGGGGGGCCCCCACTCTCATCAGCAAGATGATGTCTGGTCTTACCTAGCCAAGCCATTCCCTTGCCACCTTCTGTACCATCCCTGGCCTCTGTCTCGGTTCATTTCTATGTGATTCTCTTCCAGAGCAGGTGACAGAGGTGAGCAAGAAGAACCCTGAACTCAACTCAGAAGTCTGGTCAGATCAAGAGTTATAGCTATGCTGTATGAGAAAAGAACACTGGGTTTAGAATCAGCTCTGCCACTTACCTTACTTAAGGGGGCTGAGCTTTATTTGTTAAAATTTATAATGTGGGGATATTATATTACCTCCCAATAAGCTTGCAGTGAAGATTTAACCACATCACATGCAGTAAAGCATCTAGTGTACTCTCTAACATATAGAAAATTTTCAATCGTTTAGTAAATCAGAGAAATGGGATATTTCAGACATCATTTTTTCCCAAATTCAACAACAAAGGGCCCAGTCCATTCATTTGTTTAGTAAACATTTATTGACTATCCACTATAAAATAGGTGTTATCTCTGACTCTGCAAGAGATTAAAAAAACATCACTGCTTTCACCATCAAAGGGCCCTGTCATTCCCTGGTTTCTCTCCAGGAAGGATGAGAATAGTTAGTGTTTACTAAAGATACTTCTTCTCACCATCTCAGAGAAGCTAGATGTAAAAAAAAAAAATGACAGCAACAATCATAATAATTTAATGAGACTAATTCCCAGCTACAAAAGCCACTTAGCATCTCTGTGAGCCCAGCTGTACTACGGTCATCACTGGATATCTTCAACTGGCCCCTGATGCCTTCAGCTGGCCCCTGATGCAGATTCGTTTTCATTTTCCTCTGCCTTTGTGCTCCTGGAGACTTGAGCTGGGGCCTGCAGAGATGGGATCCCTGGTCATGTTTGGCCAGTAGGGGATCAGGGGAGCAGTGGGAGAAGATTGGAGTGAATGGGGTGCTTATCTCTCCATGTTCCTTTCTGTGGAGTTGCCACCAGGCTGAATGTGTCCTTAGGAGGAAGATACAACTCCTGTCCAGCAGCCCTCTCCACATGGCTTTCCCCTCAGGTCCCAGTCATGTTCCTAGTCCCTGGCCCCTTAATGTGTTTTAACGAAATTATTGCAAAGGTAGGAACAGCTTATCCAGTCCACTCAAATCTCTGGGGCACTGCTCTCCTTCTTGTCATTTCCCTATCCCCTCCCACACCTTATAAACAGCCTATTAAGCTCTTCTCAAATTTCCCAATTTAATTGTGCTATTCCTGCCCTGACTCCAACAGATACACAGGTGCTAAGGAGCTTGCATTCCAAGTAAGAAGATAGACTAAACCAAAAATAATACAGTATGTTACATAGTAAGTGGTTTAAGAAGAAAGATTTTGGTGTAAGACCTGGTTTTAAAACAGTTTCTCACTCACCAGCTATGTGAGTTTTGAAAAGCAATTCATCTCTATGAACCTCAGTTTCCTTATTTATAAAATAAAGATAATAATATCCAGCCCTTAGAGTTGCTGTGAGGATTGAATAAGACAAAACATATGAAACATTTTGTCTGGTGCCTGGCAAACAGCAAGTGCTAAATAAATAGTAGCTTCTTATTATAATTATTAATATTAATATTAGCTCTATGTAAAAGTTTGAAATATTTTTCTACTTTCTAAACCACAAAATAGTCTTCTATTTCTAAACTACATAGACTTTTCGTATTATACAAAAAATTGGGATTTCAGGGTGAGTTCTTGGCTGTGGGTTTGGCCAAGCATTAGTCCATCGGCTTACATCTTCTTCTCAACAGATACCTTCTCCCTGGCCAGGTAATGATTCGCAGACACCTGCTGGTCTACCTCATGAGCCTGCTGATTCCCAGCATCTTCTTCATGCTCGTGGACCTGCGCTTCTACCTACCCACAACTTGCCGTGCCAGGATTGTGTTCGAGACCAGCATACTGGTGGGCTACACTGTCTTCAGGGTCAACATGTCCGACAAGATGCCACAGAGCGCAACAAGCGCCCCTCTAATTGGTAAGCAGCCTTGGGGTCACTGGACACCCACCTTATCTGACTCCTGTCAAAGATCTGCTTTTGCATTTCAGCTTGGGGAGGGAGAAGCCCCCGAGGCTGCAGCTAATTCCACCTTCTCCCGTTCCTTCCCTCAGGGGTCTTCACAGTCTGTATGGCCTTCTTGGTTCTCAGCTTATCTATGTCCATCTTGTTGGTCAAATTTCTTCACGACCAGCGGTACAGTTGGCAGGAGTGGCCCCTCTTGTGCCTTCAAGAGACACTGATGCTGATTGGCCTAGAATGGATCCCAAGGCCCAGCTTGCTGGGATGACAGGTTTGTGAGAAGCTCTGAGGTCCCTACCCTGTTTTGCTTTATCACCCTCAGCACGAGCTCCCATTGGTGAAACACCAAGTCATGTGTCCAGCTGTGTGAAAATTTGAAACACCTGCCTCTTAGCCTCTGCACTGCATTTCACATGACCTCTCTGGAGATGGAAAGCTGCCTCCTGCTGGCTTTCTAGAAAGTCTCATTTTAGTTTGGAGGTCATATCTTTAATCCCCTTAGCTTGTTTTATTTTCTAGGTTCAACCAAAAACATAAAGTGACTGAGCCATTGACTCCAGAATAGTAGTGCCATACGCAATGCGTGTATATATCTTTAGATTCTAGTAGCTTAATATGAAAAGGTTTAAGAATGATCCCAGCCACTAAAGCTGCAACTGAGTCAACATGGGCTGGTCCTTAGCTCAGAAAATCTCTAGATGGATTTAGCCTAGACTCCTTACAAACACAGTTCTGCCATGTTCTCCGGGGCTTACTTCAGCACAGGCTTGCCTCCCCTCAGTAAGTAGGGAGAGAGTCCCCAACCCCAACTCAACCCTCTGCCAAGTTTTGCCCATAATCTTCCTTAAAGGATGAGGCCATTAGCCTCAGTGGAAAGTCCGGGAGGACTTTGATGGCACCTCATTCACCTAAGGTATTTTTCTCTCTCACACAGAGTCCCCTGTCTGTTGAGACCACCAGGCTCAGTAAGGCACCCTGAATGAAGTCTTATCCCAGCTTCAATCTATCAGCAACTACTTCTGAACCCAAGACCAGGCTGGCTGGCCCTCCTGGAACACTTTGACCACCTGCTCTTTCGAGGCTACCTTGTCATGCTGGGACTCTACACCATCACCCTGTGCTCCCTCTGGGTGCTTGGAGTGGCTTGTGAAGATCAAAGTCGGCTGGTCTCAGTCAATGTGCTCTCACAGCACTTGGGGAAATCTGAAATTGGAGGGGAGAAACAGTGGGTTTAAAAGCTCTCCAGCCCCTGTTGCCTCTTTTCATTCAGTCCAGGTATGCACACCTAATTTTATCAATAGCTCATTAGGTGTGCATACCTGGACTGAATGAAAAGAGGTCATGATAAAAATGGTCATGATAAAAATGCATAAACAGTACAAGGTATATAGTGAAAAATACGCCTGACTCCTTATCTGAGTTCACTCCCCAAAGTGACCACTATTAGCAGTCTCTTTCAGAAAATTTCTAGGCACGTACAAGCATACATGTATGTTTTAGCAGGTTTTGTTTTTGTTTTTTTTTTTAAGCGTAGTATCCCTTCATTTCCCAATCCTTGCTTGGTTACTCATTTAGTCAGTCATTCAACAAAATCTTTATTGAGTGTCAAATTCTAGGCATTGTATTAGGTACACCAGAAAATAAGTTAGTCACAGAACATTTTTCACTTGACTTGATTCCTGAGGTCAACCTTATATCAACCAAAACACAAAATTCCACCATATCAGTATCCTGAAGCTCTTGTTCCACTATCCCAGTTGAGTCCATCTTCCCCTGCGCTGCCTCAGCAGTGCATTACTATGGCACTGGGAGTCAGGTGCCGAGGCTTCCAGGCCCAGCCTAGCACATTTAGTCAATACACACCATGGATAAGGCACTGAACTGGAAGATAGGTTTAATGCATGGCCCTTGGTTCAAGAAATTTATAATCTGCTATCTTTGTATTAGTCTGCTTGGGCTGCCATAGCAAAATACCACAGACTGAGTAGCTTAAACAGAGATTTATCTCCTTACAGCTCTGGAGTCTAAGTCCAAGATCAAGATGATGGCAGGGTTGAGGCCTCTCTCCTTGGCTTGTAGGTGGCTACCTTTTCCACATGTCTTCACATGGTCTTTCCTCTGTATGTGTATCTGCATTCAAATTTCCTCTTGTTGGTTTCTTCTGAGGCCTCTCTCTTTGGCTTGTAGGTGGCTACCTTTTCCGCGTGTCTTCACATGGTCTTTCCTCTGTGTGTGTATCTGCATTCAAATTTCCTCTTATTAAAAGAACAATAGTCATATTGGACCCGCACTAATGGCTTCGTTTAACCATAATTATTTCTTTATAGACCCTATCTCCAAATACAGTCATATTGTGAAGTACTGGGGGATTAAGGATTTCAACATAGAATTTTGGGGAGACACAAGTCAGTCCATTACACTGATGTGATTGTGGAGGCTGAAAAATCCAAAATCTTCAGGGTAGACCAGCAGGCTGGAGACCCAGAGAAGAGTTGTGACTTGAGTCTAAAGGCAGTTTGCTGGCAAGGTTTCCTCTTTTTCTGGATAGATCCGTCTTTTCCCGTTAAAGCCTTTAAATGATTGGATGAGGTCCACCCACGTTTTGAAGGATAATCTGTTTTACTCAAACTCCGATTTAAATGTTTATTCTATTTTAAAAATAAAAAAAATACCTTCACAGAAACATCTAGAATGTTTAACCAAATATCTAGGTACTGTGGCCTAGCCAAGTTGACACATAAAATTAACCATCACAGTTCCAATGGCCCCTTAGCTTTCTACCTATGCCCACAGCTACTTGTTCAGAACAGAAGAGCTCTGATCACCTGGCACCTGAGTAACTAATCAATTTCTGACTCATACTCTTCAGTAGCCAAATCTGTATTAATTGGTCTATCTTTTGTCTTCATAACCTGAATCCTAAGGTTAGAATTCAAGCCTTCTGTGAAATTTCCCTCCCCTTATATTTGACTTTCTTCACTTCTCATTCTTCCTATTATAGAGTCTTCAGTCTAGCCAAGCCAACTTGCTTGCCACCCTGTTCAGGAAAGGCTTTATTTACACCTAAGTCTCTACTTTTAGTTGGCATACTCTTCTTTGTTTCACCAACCTGTATGTCGCTGAGAACCCTGCTCAAAACATCCTTATTCCCCCAACCTTTTTCACCTGATCGTCTCATGACTCTGTCCCTCTTCTCTATCTTTAGTCTGACATTACCTTTTATCCTTCTCCCTTTGAACATTTTATAGCTCTGTGTATGTTTGTGTGCGCATGTGCATCATTTATCAGATAGATCACACACTACTAGAATTGTAATCTCGTTTTCCATTTCTAGTTTATCTCTCATCTCTGCTCAGGTCCATATAGAGTTTTGCTTATGGTGATTCTGCAATAACTATCACAGAACAACTTATTCTAGCTCCTTGATGATGGCGGACATATTTCTAGTGTGTTTTCCCAAGTCTAAAGGACAAAATCTACCAGTCCCTCAGTGTCACCCAGTCAGGGCAGCCATCAGGAGTTGATGGGTTGTGTGTTTTCCCAAGTCTAAAGGACAAAATCTACCTAAGGTCAGATACCCAGTCCCTCAGCATCACCCACTCAGGGCAGCCATCAAGAGTTGATGGGCAGAAGAACCCACTGGGTTAAATGACAGTCATCTCTCCTAATGCTGCCACAAAAGACACAAAAGTCCAAAGTCGTTTTCTAGAAACTTTTTCCAGCACTAAAATTGCCTTTAAAAAAATCTGCTCCCCTTCACTCCCCCCTGAAGAAAAAGAATTTAAATTCAAACAGCCTTTACCTGCATCCTCCTTCTCTCATTACCTCCCAGTTAGTGCTCAACGCCAATTGTCCATGAAATTCCACTGCTGCTGTTAATGAAATGAGGAACATAAGAAGTTTGTGAACAGGAAGTGTCCACTCAAACATCCACCTGTTTCCCTCCTCACTTCCTACTTTCTGCTACTGGCTTCCTCTGCCTGGACCTGCTCAGTTAGCCTCTAAATTGATCCCTATATCTCTCTTCACGTACTCATTTATGAGAGGAAGAAAAGGTCTGCAATGAACTCCCTACTATGGAGTCTCCTTCCTTTCCAACCGTGTCTTGGAGAAAGCACCTGATTTTGGCCCTGGCTCTATCACGTTCTAGCTGGGGGACCTTGAGGTTAACTTCTCAGAGCTTCAGCTTACCCTATCTGACAATGGGGCTGCTTATACTTACTCTACTATATCACATAATTTGGGGGATCAGAATAAGGCAATGTATTTTACAGCACTTTGAAAAGTAAGTACAACACAAAATAAAAATAAGACCTGCCTGCTATCAACAGATGGATTTGTCTCTAGTGTGAGATCCCACTTTAGCTACCTCTCTCAGAATCCAGTTATGGGCTCTAGTTCTCCCCAGAAGTGTCTTTATTCCAGGATCCCAAAGTCAAGGGCTAAAGCCATCACATGCTTCCTTGTAGGGGATTTAAATGGTAGGGACTGCCAAAGGGACTTTCCATTCTACTTCCCACACGATCCACCTTTGCTCTCTTCCCAGGTCCTTTATGTCAGCCTATAAGAAACTGCCCTTCAGGATTGAAGCTGGGCCCCAGTATGACTCTCCTCTGTCCATGTGCCAAGTGACCCTGATCTCAACGTGGCAGCCAGGAACTCATTCTAAGCCCCAAGATCAGGTCTGCAACCTGAAACAATGCCATTATTAACAAATGGTACTAGTGATCTCCTCCTGGAATGGTGTCCCTCTGCAGGGGGAGGAAGATGGGGTGTCAGCAGCCCTTATTTACAGAGCAGCTTTAGCTCAGCCCCTCCAAATGTTTATAAATTTCATGATTCCTATTTCATAGGGGAAGAAAACTGAGAAACAGAGCAAAAATGCGATTTTCCCAGCTGTGAATTCTCCTACCATCTGCTGTTTCCCAGAATCTAAGGTAGTTTCAGCATTCCCCAAGAAATCACAGCCCCAATTCTGGGGATTTCACTGCCGTCTAGATAAAAAGTTAGTTAAGCACAGCCCCAGGCTAGACAGGCAGCCCTCTGTTCATCACTACATATCAAAATAACTTCCAAGTGCTGCTGTTATGATCTCCCATAGCATCCACAGCCTTTTGCATGGCCATTACTTAGGTGGCAGAAGGACTCACTCTCCTCCCAAGACATCCCCGTTTCCTTCTTGGGTTGTGCTAGAGGTGAGGAGCTTTTATGGTTAAGAAAGTTGAGCCCTTCACCTTTTACATGTCTGCGACCCATCCATCTCTTGTGGTCTGGCTTTGAGCCTGAATGGGTAAGCCCAGGGAGCACACCAAGGAGCTGCCAGCATGAAACTGGCCCTGACAGAGTCGGCCCTCTTCTTAGCACAGCCTCGAGGGTTCCTTGATCCTCTTACTTACCAAGGATCTAATTATACATCTAAAGGCAAGGTTGGTAGAAGAGGGTAGAGCTTACATTTTTACCCTACCTGTGGCTCTGTGGTGTCTAGAAAACTTCAGATCTTGGGTTTTCAGGTAACGAATTCCTCCACCAATTTCTGGATGGTGGGTTGTCACCCCAGGGCAGAGACCCCTGTTCCCATGTTCCTTCCAGGAAGGCTATGCCTCCCTTCCTGCATCCCCATTTGTGTTCTGAGGCCCATTTCAGGCATCTCCCCATCCTATTCCCTGGCTCACACTCCATCTCAGCAGCCAGAACCTCTCAGTCCTGAGTTATTTACCTGCCGAGACAGTAAGAGCTTCGTAATTAGCTGAGCAACAGCATGGAGGCTTTTATGAGCAGCCACACCCCCCACCACACTCTGGGGTCTGTAATTGAAATGACCCACACCAGTGATTAGATTAGGGGGCTGAGCTGCTCAGCATGCTGCCCCCAGCCCCCTCCCTCATCCTGTCAGGGGGGTGATGTAGTTAAGTTTGTGCTTCATTTGGCAGAGGCCATAAAGCAGGAATTACAGGCGGAGTTTCTGCAGGGGTGGAAAGGGACTGCTGGGCAATGGGCAGGCTCTGCGTCAGGCACCAGACTCCAGATCTGGAGGTAGGGGGAGCCCCCTGCTGCCCCTTCACCTTGATCTCACTACCTCTCCCCTAGCCTAGTGCCAGGCTGCAAAGACCTGGAGCCCTTGTAGGCCTAATGGGATTATCATCCCTTCTCAGTGTCACTAGGGATCAGGCTGCAAGTGCACAGCCAGCTCTTGGTCAGACCCTGCTCTGGGTCACCCTGCCAATTCTCTCTAGAGAACTCCAAGCCAAGATCGTGGAAGCTGAGGTGCTGTTGACAGTTCTTTTTCTCCTCACCTCCCTGCTCAATCTTGGCTTTTCAGCTCTTCCCCATACAAGCTCCCTTCTCCACCTCAATCCCATCCTCTTGCCGCCTCCTCCCACCACCCGATCCCCTGAGCACCAAGACTGAATTTGGTCAAGTTGCACAGTAGCTGAAGTTTGCCTAAATTTCCTCCTGTTCCCTCCTCTTTTCCGCCTGCATCTACGTAGGGAGCTATGTCACCACACTACCCAAAAGACCCCTCACTGCTGTTCTCTTCCCAAGTCTACCTTCCCAACATTATGCGCAAAACCAATCAAAATCCATTCACTTATGCTGATTTGTAGATAGTCGTTTAAAACTCAGCTGTTTTCAAGTACAAATTGGTGAGTGGGGTCTTGCCAAATTCCTAGCCAGGACACGTGAGTGCCCAGAGGGTCTCAGCAGTGTGCCAGGTGCACTCAAGGCCAAGAATGAACATGGCTCATCTAGGGTATTAGTTTCACTTCATATAGTGTTGTTAGGACAATTATATACTTTTTTTTTTTTTTTAGACGAGGCAACCCTTGGTTGACCTCACAGATTGCAAGGACCCTGTCAGCTTACAATCCCTTATTTTGTTTATTTATTTATTTTTACACCTAACAAGGACCTTGTCAGCTTACAATCCCTTATTTTGTTTATTTTTTTTACACCTAAAGCACCTGGTCTTCCTCGGTGGTCTCCCATCCAAGTACTAACCAGGCCTGACCCTGCTTAGTTTCTGAGATCAACCCCATCCAAGTTCTAACCAGGCCTGACCCTGCTTAGTTTCTGAGGTCAACTGGGATTGGGCTTGTTCAGGGTAGCATGGCCATAGACTAAATTAAGTACTTTCTTATGAAAACAAATATTGATATATTTTGGTAAAGAAGAGAAAATTAGAATTAAGATAAAACTTAAGACTTCATGGAAGCAGGGGATGGTACTCCTTTGGCTGTGCTCCTGCTTTAAAATATAGTGTATTCATAGAAAATCTGAGATATAGTAAAGCTAACAGATGAAGAGACAATTGCTACTGAAAAGAAAGTTTATTACTTATAGTTCCCAAGAAGAGGGGATATTCCATATAAGAGAACACTGAAGTTGTTTGCGGATAGAGCAGAAGAGAGAAAGAAGGATGAACTGTGGGCGAGAGTCGTCACTGTGTTTTCCTTGAAAGGGACAGACGAGGCAGTTTAAGCAGGTTTGGGATTGGCCAGTTTGAATAATTTCAGTGGGCTCTGGGGCATAGGACTGTCTCTAGCTGTCTGGTACCTGGTCTTGGGGTGATTAGAGTAGGTGGGTAGTGGCCTGGAGTATGAGAACCTAATAAAGCAGGTGGTTAGGAGCATAGGCTCTGGATTGGTTGGTTTGCATTTGAGAAGTAAGCTGATGGGTGAGTTGTCTGCTCTCTCTCATAGCTGGCTAGCCCTGGGAGGGGCTGTCCCTCCAGAGTCAGCAAGGCCCCAGATGTCAAAGAATACAGAAAATAAAAGGCACGGTAAGGCAGCCCATTTGAGTATCCCAGCTGTATGCGATCACTTTTTTTTCTGGGTACTTCGATGGAAACGGGCAAAGTAAGTCAAAATACAGAAAATAAAAGGCACGGTAAGGCAGCCCATCTGAGTATCTCAGCTGTATGCAATCACTTTTTTTTCTGGAAACGGGCAAAGTAAGTCAGTAAACTGATTCTAAATATAAGAATGTTGGGTCCAGTGAATTTGAATTCAGCTCCACCACTCATGAGGATGTGAATTTGAATTCAGCTCCACCACTCATGAGGTTTGTGACCTTGGCCGAGTTACTGAGTTGTCTTGGAACCTCAGTTTTTTTCCTCATCTGTAAATTCTGAGAAAGAGATATTTCGCCAAGGTGGTGGGTATGAGGACTGAGTGAGATACGATTTATGAAGTGCCCAGCACAGTGTCTTGCACTAGAGACATTCAGATTACAATCATTATTATTATTCACCACCTTGCTGCAAGGCTATTCCAAAAGGCCAGAGAGATCATGTATGTGAAAAAGCTATGTCAGCACTGAAGATTTCCTACTCAAAGCCTGGTCCCTAGACCAGCAGCATCAGCACCACTTGAGAACTGGTTAGAAATGCAGAATCTTGGGCTTATCTGGACCTACTGAATTGGAATCAGAATTCTAACCAGCTCCCAGAGGGTTCATTTGTACATTACAGTTGGAGAAGCACAATCTAAAGAACAATGTAGGTAGAGAAGGACAGTGGGAGCTCTGGGAGGGCGCCGCATGGCAGGCCTGGGGGCTAAGGGTTCAGGGACAGTACAGAGTCACATAAGCTCGCCATTGCTATCCGGGCAGCTGGGCCCGCAGGGCACCTGCCAATCACTGCACTCCACTCAGTAATCTGCCCTCCCCACAATCAGAGCAGTCAAGCACTCTGTGCAGCTGGGCAGCTGAATTATAGGCTGTAGGCAGGTGGCGGAGATGGCTCTGTGTGTGCCGTCCAAAGAGAGAGGGAGTGAAGGGAAAGAAAGGCCCCTTCCACAACCCTCTTTCCCCTGACAGCAGACACCCTCTTCTCTGGAGAACCAGGCTGCCCCAATCAGCGATCACTTGTCCCCTTTACCCCAGAGCCCACTCACTACACGGAGAAACCCCTGAGTCCTCCTGCCTGCTATGTCATGGCCTCAGTACCTCCAGGAACTTCAGTTTTGTGAATCCCTTCCTTTGTGTGAGAAGCTTCCTCTAACTGACTTGCCTCTGACAGATGCAGCCCCTTAGTTCACCCAAACCTTCTCTCCCCAGAGCTTAAGACTGAGAATATCAGGCAGAGGAAGACCCTGGAGGGACCACACCACAATCATCCTTCCTGTATCTCTGGCATCTAGTACCAGCCTGGCGCAGAGCATGGGCACAGAGGGCTCTGAATGAAGGAACATGCACCCCAGCTTCCCTGTAAGAAGGCCAGCCAAGCTGCAGTGGGGGAAATACCTTACCACCACCTGATAACAAAGCACTGGGTATTGGGAGTGGGGAAAGAACCCCAGGTGAACACCACAATCATCCTTCCTGTATCTCTGGCATCTAGTACCAGCCTGGCGCAGAGCATGGGCACAGAGGGCTCTGAATGAAGGAACATGCACCCCAGCTTCCCTGTAAGAAGGCCAGCCAAGCTGCAGTGGGGGAAATACCTTACCACCACCTGATAACAAAGCACTGGGTATTGGGAGTGAGGAAAGAACCCCAGGATAGGCCATGCTGCTGTCACTACCACTCATTCCCCTGCTTCCCAGCGGGACCACTGCTGGCAGGAGGAGCCACTCAAAGCTGACATTCTGTCTCTCCATCAGGTCCCCAAGGCTGCCCAGTGGCCTGCTCTCCCCGCCACCTTGTCTCAGCCCCAGTCCCTGGGAGGAATGAAAGCTCTCTCCATCTCCCAGATCTACCCCCGCTGGTGAAATTTCAAACACCCATTAGGTTTTTATGGGTGCTGCTTCCAGGAATATAGGAGGTGGCTCTGGGGCTGCAGTCCAGGCCCTCAGGTCTCCCTACAGCTTGCTGATCCTTCTGGCCACTTGGCCCATCTCCCCCTGCCTTCTTGCCTCTCAGCCACCATGACACTCTCCCTGCAACCTGAACTTGACATTGAGGGTACTGGGGCAGAGTCCAGGCTTGTTACTGTAGCTTTGTAGGCACAGAGTCCCCTGCTCTGCCTCTTTGGCTGTAGGGTGTGTGTGTGTGTGTGTGTGTGTGTGTGTGTGTGTGTGTGTGTGTGTGTGTGTGTGTGTGTTTGAGGTGGTAACTAAAGTTGGAGAGGAACTAGATCAGCCTATTCAAAGGTCTCATTTTGTAGATGAGGCTGAGAGAGGAAACAATAAACCCAAGATACTGATAAATACGATGGTAATGACTCTGATTACTGTTAGCTACTACCTACGGAACACTTGCTGTGTGCCATTCATCATTTGAGGACTTCTCAAATTGTATCTAATTTAATCTTAATGGTACAATAAATTTACCAATATAGAAACCACGGTCTAGAGAGGTTAAATAACTTGCCTAACACCACACAATGAATAAGTGAAAGAATAGAATTTGAACTCAGGATTATCTGATGTAACATCTAGTAGCTTTCATATCTAGATGTATCTACTATCTGTAGTGTTTAGAGAGGTGGTGATAATAACAAGTGCCCCTTCTGTCACAGGGAGCTGTGGCAGTTAAATGAGGTAAAGGTAAAGAATTATTATTCTCAAATACAAAGCCCAGAGGAGAGCTGGGGTCTTCTGTTTCTCAATGCCTTGTGCTTCCTTAGATTTATCCTGCTGGGAAAGAGGTCCCAGCTCCAGTGCCCTCAAGTGAGGAGATACACACACTCTCCTGGACTAGAATCCTGAGAATGCCACCTGCTTCCTGCCTAGGCTGAAGAGAAGAGGTGGAAAGGGCAAGGGAGGGGTCAGAAATGGGGTCTGGCAATAAATAGGTCAAGGCTGGGCAGGCAAGGTCCAGATTTGAGGTGGTGGCTGGAGAAGGCTGGCATTTTGGAGCTATTGATAAGCTGTGCTGATCTAGGAAAGCAATGGAGCTGGTCGGAGAGTGGAGTGGAGGAGGTGGGGAGTTAGGAGGGGATTATGTGCCCAGCACTGAGGGAATTCTGTTTCAAGAAAGATAAAGGGAGAGAGGCATTTAGGCCTAAATTCAAATCCTGTCTCCACCATTTAATGGCTTCATGACCCTGGACAAGTTAAATAATTCTCTGAGACACAGTTTACTCATTTGTAAAATAGGGATAATGCTGTCCAACACCTAGGATGAAGGCTCTGCCAGTTTATAAAACATTAAATAGTTGCTCATAAATTTGGTCCCCTTCCCTTTCCTGAATCTTGCCAATCACTTCTGACTAGAGGACTCTGGGCGATTTACTGAATTTTCTTTATAATAAGAATCAGCAATAACAACAACAGTGACTATAATTTCCATTTACTGCACATTTACTATGTGAAAGGCACAGCGCTAAGAATCTTACTCATGTTGCCTACGGCCATGCCACCCTGAACATGCCCGATCTTGTCTGATCTCAGAAGCTAAGCAGGGTCGGGCCTGTTTAGTACTTGGATGGGAGACCACCTAGGAATAACAGATGCTGTAAGCGTTAAAAAAAAAAAGAAAGAAAAAGAATCTTACTCATGTCATCTCATTAAATCCTCCCCAAAACTCTGTAGTAAGTGCCAGGTATCCATCCTGCCAAGCCCTAGAGAGGCCGACTGACTCATCCAAGGCCATGTGGCTAAAAAGCGGTAAAGCTGACATTAGACCCAGGTTAGTTAGGAAAGGCTAGGTCATGCTGTGGTGACACATGACCCCTAAATCTCAGTGGCTTATAGCAGCATTCTGCGTGTCTACCACAAGTCAGCTCCAGCTCTGGTCCATGTCCTACCTCTAAGACCCAAGTGGATGAAACAGCCTGCTCCTTGGGACGGGGACTATGCAAGATAGAAGGAGACCTTGCAAGGGTCTTGCCCATCCTGGAAGACATACCAGTTTCTTCTGCTCACAATTCACTGTCCCATTGTCCTTTCATGCAACTCATCCAACCACCACAAAGTCAGGAAGTGCAATCCTTCCAAGTGCCCAGAAAAGGAGACAATTGGAATATTTGGAGCACAGTACTAATGGTCACCATATTCATTCTCTAATCACCACGCTTGACTGATTCCACAGTATCCTGAGCCTTAGTTTCCTCATCTGTAAAGAAGGAAGGGTAATTTTACCTTCCAGGATTGTTGTGCTGACCAAGTGACATAATATCCCAAAAGCCCAAGCCTGGGAACACTAAATCATAGTAATCTGTGTTTACATGTGAAGTTCAGAAATACCCAGGCTGGTCAGTTCAACTTTTGTTTGATGAAATGACAAATCAAGCTATAGAATTCAGAAGGTTCTCATGAAACGAGAGGACAGGCTTTGTAAAGTGCCACCGCTCTCTGTACTTATGAAATCACCTTCGGGTAAGCCAGAGGAGAAGGAAAGTTTCCAGAATGACAACCAGTGGCAACAGCAAACGTGCAAATATAATTATGTCAGCAAATGGGCAAAGTGCTGTACACTTTTGGAGAGCTCTTCATTTAGGACTAATTAAATACTTGGAAGCAGGAAGATTGAGAGTGTCCTCTCGGGGAAGCTACTTCAGGCCAGCAAGACACTTCAGGGCCTATTTACAACATTTAGAAAGTTCCAGAGGAGGAAGAAGTGGGTGGCTCAACTCGTAACCACACCTGAGGGGAACACAGTCCATCAGAGTAAAAACACTCGAGACATTGCACAATGCTCTCACCCCAGCCTTGGTCTCTGAGGGTCTGAGGTTGTGTGTGATGTGAAAAAACAGACCTGGGGTTTGTGCTGGTCATTGTGAAGGGGAAGCTGCCCTAGGAATGGCGTGTATTAGTTTCCTATGGCTGCTGTAACAAATTACCACAAACATAGTGACTTAAAACCACACAAATATATTCTCTTCCAGTTCTGGAGTTCAGAAGTCCAAAATCAGTTTCATTGGGTGGAAGTCAAGGTGTTGGTAGGACTGGTTTCTTCTGAGAGGATAATCCATTTCCTTGCCTTTTTCAGCTTCTAGTGACCACCTGCATTCCACAGTTTGTGGCCCCTTCCTCCATCTTCAAGGCTCACCACTCCAGTTTCTGCTTCTGTCATCACGTGGCCTTCTCCTCTTCTGTTATCAAATTTCCTTCAGCTTCCCTTTTATAAGGACACTTGTGATTATATTTGGGACCAACTGGAATAATCCAGGATCATCTCCCCATCTCAAGATCCTTAATATAATCATATCTGCAAACTCCTTTTTTGCCATGTGAGCTAACACTGACAGGTTCCAGGGATTAGGCCCTGAGCATCTTTGGGGCCATTATTCAGCCTACTACATGCAGCATCCAAGATGGGTTGGAAAGCAAAAGGGGCAACCATGAGCCAAGCCTCACTCCATAGATCTCCCACTGGAGTTTGGAGGAAGGGACACCCTCTAGGCCATAGCCATGGGTAAGACCTCTGTAGTGACCCAGGAGAGCCTGTGCACACACCTCTCCTTTCAGCCATGTAGCCAGTGCTTAATACATAGTGCTACAACGCAGCAAAGACATGTAATCAATCAATCCACCTTATCAACAAATGTACGTTTAGTACCTACCAGGAGGTGATTCGGACCTGGAGCCCTGCTGGGTTCTCAGAGTGGGGAATTCATTCAACAAATATTCATTAAACCCCTACAGGGATCAGGAAGTGTTCTAGGTACTTGGGATACATCAGTCAATAAAGCTTCAAAAGCTCCCTCCCTCATGGAGCTAACATTCTGCTGGTGATGACAGAGAATAAAGAATCAACGTAAGTCAATCATGTAAAATGTTAGGAGGTGATGGAGCTACGGGAAAAAAAAAGTAGGGCAGGTTAAAAGGGATCGGGTGGGCTGGGGTGGGTGGGGCAGATGAGGGGATTAAATGGAGTAGTCAGGGTAGCCCTCGCTGAGCAGGTGAGATTTAGGCAAAGATGTGAAGGAGGTAAGGGAGAGTTAGCTAAGTGGCCATGTTGGGAGAAAGAGCTAGAGCAAAGGATCTAAGGCAGAAGATGCCTGGTACGTATGAGGAACAAGAAGAAAGCTGGTGAGGCTGGAGTGGACAGAATGATGGGGAGGGTCATAGCAGGTGAGGACAGAGAGGGAACGGGGGCCAGATGGGCTAGGAGAGCCTCTGCGGAGCTAACCAGGCCAAACCCAAAAGGAAGATAGAAGACAAAACAAGACGAGGTCTCTGAACACTCTAGTATGTATGGGACTCTGGGAAATCCTCTGAACTAGGAGCAAGTTCTGGGGTTAGGAACAGCGTGACCTTGCTGATGTCACTGATCCTTGCTGACATTCATTTTCCTCACTTATAAACTGAGAAGCTTGTGCCAGATTCTTTCCCTCATCCATTTAGCGGCCTCTGTGAAGTACCATGAGGCCCCAGGCACATAGCACAGCACTACAGGCTCTAAGGTGGGTCATGCACAGCCTCAGCCCTCCCTGTCCAGGGTCCTTCCTGCTCTAATACATTGTGCTGAAAGAACTGAAGGGCTTGGACCTAAAGACAAGAAGGCATGATGGTAGAAAGACTTTGCCTTGACAAGGAATTAGATTTATACTGAATAGTCCCAAAGGATAGCACTGGATGGGTGGAAGTGTTAGAAAAACAGAGCTGGAGAATAATAATAGAAAGATTTCAGCAGAAAAGAAAAGGGGATGTCATGAGGGTCCCCTCATCATTGGAGGTCTGCAAGCTAAGACTGAAAGATCATTTTCTGGGGATGTCATACAGATTTGGGTGCTGCATGGAAGCTAGACTAGATGTTTTAAGGCCCGAGGGGTTTTTCTCTATCTCTAACTCCAGAGGTCAATGACGCAAAGATAGGTTGTGTCTGCTGGCATGTGTTGAGAGCCTTGCTTTATTTATGCTGAGGGACAGATTGCTCTCCCATAAATACCGAGGTGAATGAGACAGTGGCCCCTGAAGCAGGAGAGCCATGTGACCTCCTCAGTCAGCCCTGCCTCCTCTGGGTAGTGCTCCTTAGCTGAGTCCTCCTTGAGGCCTCACTGCCTCTCCCTTGTCACAAGTGAGGCTGTGATTTCTCCCAAGTCTGCCTTCTTCCCATTGTCCCGTCTCTATCTATTCACATGGGAGGACTAGAGGCTCTGTGTCCTCGAGTATTTCCTTTCTCCAGGTAAGGGACAGAGGCAGCTCAGGGGACCAAAATGTTCTTCATTCCAGGCCTCCTAGTGGCCAGCTGAGTCCCATTGTGTCCCTGCTCAAGAAAACAGTAGACCAGAGTCATGGCAGCAGTGAGACAGCCCCTGTGAGGGACCAGAAGAGTTCCAGAGCACAGGTGGATTTTGTTAGACATCCGTGCTTTTATTCCTTTAAGCTAGTGCCATTCACTCATTCACCCAACAATATTTACTGAGCATCTACTATGTGACGGGCACCCTTCCAAGCTCTGGGAATTCAACAATTAGCAAAACAGATAGAAACCTCTCCTCCTAAAGGATAGTCTCTTCAATGAATGGTATTTAGAAATCTGGATTTCCAAAACTGGGTCCCAATCTTACACTACTCACAAAAATTAACTGAAAATGAGTTAAGGACTTACACATAAGACCTGAAACTATAAAACTAGGAGAGAACGTAGGGGGAAAGCTCCTTGACATTTTTCCTAGCAATGATCTTTTGGATATAACACCAACAGCACAAGCAACAAAAGCCAAAACTAGTGGGACTACATCAAAGTCAAAAGCTTTTGCACAGCAAAGAAAACCATCAACAAGATGAAAAGGCAAACTATAAAACGGGAGAAAATATTTGCGAATCATACATCTGATACGGAGTTAAAATATAAAATATATCATGAACTCATACAAGTCAATAGCAAACCATAATAATCTGATTTTAAAATGGGCAAAGGACCTGAATAGACATTTTTCCAAAGAAAATATTCAAATGAACTGCAGGTACATGAAAATGTGTTTAACATCACTAATCGTCAGAGAAAAGCAAATCTAAACTACAACAAAGTATCACCTCGGACCTGTTAGGATGGTTATTATAAAAATGACAAGAAATAAATATTGGTGAGAATGTGGAGAAAAGGGAACCCCTGTGCACCCGTGGCGGGAATACAAATTGGTACAGCCACTTTGGAAAACAGTATGGAGATTCCTCAAACAGTTAAAAATAGAACTACCTTATGGTCCAGCAATCCCACTTCTGAGTATATATCTGAAGGAAACAAAATCAGGATCTCAAAGAGATATCCACACTCCCATGTTCATTGCAGCATTATTGACAGAGCCGAGATATGGAAACAATCTAAGTGTCAGTGGATGAATGGATAAAAGAAATGTGATACATCTATATCTATAGATATTTACTATTCATAAAAAAGGAAATCCTGACATTTGCAATATGATGAACCTGGAGAGCATTATGCTAAGTGAACTAAGCCAGAAAAAGACAAATTCTGTATGGTATCACTTATGTGTAGAAATTTTTTTAAAAAGTTGAATTCATAGAAGCAAAGAGTAGAATGAATGGTGGCTGCCAAGAGGAATGGGGAGATGTTGGTTAAGAAGTACAAATTTTTAGTTATAAGATGCAAAAGTTGTAAGGACCCACCTAGCAGCATGGTGATTATAGTTCATACTATATTGTATATCTGAAATTTGCTAAGAGAGTAGATCTTAAGCATTCTCACACACAGAAGAGATAACTATGTCAGGTGATAGATATGTTAATTCATTTGATTGTGATGATTCGCTATACGCATACATTGTCATGTCACAATGTATGCGTATAGCGAATCATCACATCGTATACTTGAAAGATATACAGTTTTATTTGTCAGTTGTACCTCAATAAAGCTGAGGGGGGAAAATTCCCGCCTTTGTGGAACTTACATTCTAGTGGGAGAAAACAAATGAGATAAGCAAAAAAAATATGTAGTACATTAGACGGTGACATATGCTGTGGAGGAGGAATATGAAAAGTATTGGAGGGTTGTAATTTTAGATAAGGTGGTCTAAGTAAGTGACATTTGAGGAAGGCGATGGCCACTGGGATCACAGACAAGCTGTTGCTTTCCAGTTCTTCACTCCCCTCTTCCCAGGCTCCACCCTTGGACCACTGTAACAGACTGTTCCAGAAAACCCCTTTCAGGTTTTATTGCTGTGTATAACTCTCTTAGAGCATTCACAACCCATTACCTCACTTATTTATTAATTCTATTGATTCCTTTTGTTTGTAATGGGAACAATCTAAGAGCTTTGAAGTATGTACTATGTCCTGGGCACTGTGCTACATGCTTTACGTCCATCACTTCATTTCATCCTCACAATGACCTATAGGTATAAGTTTGGTTATGCCCATTTTAGACATGAGAAAACCGAAGTTAGTCACTTTAAGCATCTTGACCAGGATCATATAACTAGTAAGCTGAGCAACTGAGATTTCAGCTCAAGTCGAGTCTGACTCCAGAGTCTTCTTTTTCCATAACACCATGAATTATGGATTTTATAATTATCCGTGTCATGGTGAAAAGGGAGTGGGTATCAAAATATCTGGGAGAGGAGATACGTATAAATCAAACCAGGTGATGCTGCTATTGCTTTCCCCGTACCAGATTAATAATTATTAAACTATATTATTCTCACAAAAAGCTCTGTGGATTTGGTAGACAGGTGAATTTAGTAGGCAGAGCAATTATTTCTTTAATTCCATTTGATAGTTGATGAAACCGAAGCATAGTTTCAGTGGTTTACCCACACATAGCTTATGATGGAACCAGGATTAGAACTGGCTTATATTCCATTCTTCTCATTGCTTCTTTTTAAAAACTAGTAAAAAGTAACTAAAGTAATTAAAAACTCATTAAAAAATTTTTTAATCTAGGTAACAAATTTACATGATACAAAATTTAAAGGCAGAACAGAGTAGATAAGGAAAACGAATCTCTCTCTCCACTATGTCCCCTGATCTACATCCCGCCTCCTAGAGGCAACAACCATTAAGTTTGTTGTTCTTTCGTCTTCACTTCTTACCCCAGTGGAAAAGGTAGAAGACAGAATCAGATCTTCACGGGTGCTGCCTTAGTTTGGCTTGGGGTTTTGAACCCCGCTTGCTCACCTATTAGCTACGTGACCTTGGGCAAGTCACTAAACATCTCAGCATCGTAATTCTTCATCTATAAAATGAGAATAATATCACCTACCTCAGAGTGTTCTAGTGAGTTTCAAAGTGAAAGAGACAACATGCATGAAAGTTCAATATAACCCACAAACCGCAATACAAAAGTTAGTAAATGTTATTATGCTTTGTCTCTGCTTTCTTCTCTCTGGAAGAGCCTAAGAACAACAACTATGTCCTCACTGCCTTTCAGAGATAGTGGAGAGGATAGATGGGGGGTGGGAGCCATTTCCACAGGATAAAAGGAAATGATTCAAATTGTACCAAGTGCACTTAAAGTTAGATATCAGAAGAAACTTTGTTTTGAAATCCCAGAGGGACTCGTGGGGTTTCTTTCTTTGACTATTTCTCAGAAAATACTAATAACAATATATTAAGACTCTAATATTCCCAGAAGAAAGAGGATGAATAGAAAGGCTTCTCCAGTCTTTTTCTCTCTGGAAATTAGAATTTAAGAAAGAGAGAAATTTAAGCCAAACCATCTTCTGTCCCTAGGTCCGGCTCTGGGGTGGCCAGATGGACTAATGGCCACTCACCAGGAATAAGATGGTCTCTCTGGTCCATTCCTTCCTGAATTTAATAAAACTCTTGAGTTAGAGAGAAATTTAAGCCAAATGACCTTCTGCCCTCAGGTCCAGCTTTGGGGTAACCAGATGAGTTAATGACCCTTCACCAGTCCCATTAAGGCCTGGCCTTTGCTACCAGCTTACTAATTCTAGATGCATTTCTCGGGGTGACATACCCCAGAAACCACCCTGGAGTTGGTTCTGTTGTTTGGGGCACAGAAAAAAGTTTCCACCCTCAAGGAGATGAAAAGACTAGAATTTGCTGGAGATTTGGAGAATGGGGGAGGGGGAAAGTATCATCTTACAGAAAGGAGACATACTTAAGGTATTGGAATATCCATTTTTGAGAACCTGCAAGGACTAGAGTAAGACCTTCATCCCTCCGTGCCAAAAAGGAGGAGAAGGGGGAGGGGGAAAGATAGACCCTGCCTTGTCTGCTCGTTCTTCTACCTCTGACTCCCTCATGGCTTGTGTGAAGAATGAAAACAAGTCCCTGATTCTCCAAAGTTGACAACAGGAAGGTCTCCAGGCAGGAGGGGCAAGGAGACCAAGCAACACGCCATGGTCCCTTGGGTTTCACGTAGCTTGGCTGCTCCTCTCTCTCACACCATTGCTGCTGCCACCACACTGGCCTACTCAGAAAGAAAGTGCCCTTCTCTTCCCTTAGTAGGGAGGATGAAGGTTGGAAAGTCCAATGTAAATGCATATTAAGGGACGAGACAGGGGATGTAAGCAAAGGAATGTGCAACACTGAAACAGACTGTCTCAGATGGTACAGGATGCTCAGTTCCCCTAGACCTGTCACATCCTTCTCAGAGTCCTGAAATAGCTTGATGGAGTCTCACAGGATCAGCACAATTTCACAGGTCCCTTGCTTGGGTTTCTTCATTCCCACTCCTTGCCTGTCTACATGTGGAACGTAAGCACCCCCTTCCCAAAAACAAACTCTAAGTCATCTTGACCTTTTGGGATCAATATTGAGGGAAAAAGGCCTCACTATGCTGCTTACTTCACAATCTCTTGCTGTCTGGTCAGAAGGCTAGAAAAGGTTTCTCCCCCAGGTGACAGGAGACAAGAAAAACCTCAACCTTATAAGGAAGTCCCACCCCATGCACCTAGAGCCAGAAGAATAATATTACACTCTTAAAGCTCTAGCATCACTTCCATACCATGAGGAGGGGCTGCAGAGGCCACCGGTCTCAAATTCACTGTGGAACTCCATATCTGCCATTTGTGGAAACTGGCTTTGCTGGCACCAGGATGGTAGAGTGTGGCAGGCTGAATCCACTTTGTACTGAGGAAAATAGTAAACTTAACGGTCCATTAAGTTACTATATATTCTTATTTATGACACTTCAATAAAAATATCCTTAATTAGAGCCAGCACAATGAGCCTGCCCTTTCAACAAGAGCAACCAAGGCAACAGTGAGGACCCCCATCCATTCCCAAGATTGGAGCCAGAGTCCAATTAGCCTGGGTCTAAATCCAAGAGAATGCTCTGGGGCTCAGTGTCATCAGGTGGTTAAGAGCCAGAATTTTAAGTCAAAGACCCCACACCACCACACCCTTCACTTCTTAGCTATGTAATTCTGCACAGGTTGCTTAACTTCTCCGTGCCTCAGTTTTCTCATATGCAGTATGGGAACAATAATATCTTCTTCATAGGAAATAAAGATTAAACATGATAAAGAGCTTAGTGCAGTGCCTGGCATGTAGTATGTGCTTGATAAACGGTAGGTAATGTTGTGGGGAGTGGTGCAAAACCAGGCCATTCCAAGGACCAGAAAAAGGTTATGTAGGATTTGATAGGACATCAAGGAAAAAAGGACAGGAGCAAAGAGATCTTCCTGTGTCTTTAAGGACATTGCTGCTTCTCTCTCCTCCCTATGAAAGCCATTGCTGTCTCTTTGGTGGGGCAATAGGAAACTGAGTCAGCCATTTTCTCCCACCCTCTCCATGCCAAGATGTGTTAGGTCCATGGAACTGAGTGAGAAGGGAAGGCTGCACCTGTCTGTCCTTCCCGTGCCATCCCCAGAGCAGAGAGAGAGACAGGTCCCATGGGACTCTGAGGAAGTGCCAAGGCTGGGGTATCCAAACCGTGGGGCTTCGTGGAATACTCTCCTCAAGGTGATGGGGGAGGATAAAGATTTATCTCCATTTAGCACCGTGAGGATAAACCTGAAACTTCCCCAGCTCTTCCCTAACGGGTAGGACCCTAGTGGGGCCAGATGTAACTTCAGATTGCAGAGTTTTTGTAAGTTTATAGGTTTTAAAAGGTCAGGCTCTTTGGTGGTAAAAGTTTTATAGACCAGTAAAAATTTACTGCAGAAAATGGGAAACACAGCTGTAATGGAAAAGGCTGGAGCCAGGATTCCGGAGGATCTCGGCTCCGTCCACAACTACGTGTGGGAGTTGAGGCATGTCACGAAGGCTCTGTGTTGTAACGTGGAAAATAGGAACAAGAAAAGTGATAGGACGGATAAGTGGAAAGCTACAGACACATGTGTGAGTACAGTCCTTCTCTCTGGGGTGCTGGGAGCAACGAGACACAAGGAGAGGCCCAGGCCGGCGGGTCCTGCAGTCTTGAGCTTTTATTACCCATGCTGGATCGCTGCCATCTTCGTGTCCGCCTCCATTCCCTGGGAGGAGCCTGACCGTCTGCAGCCAGAGCTCAGGAATCAAATTAGCCCGGCTTCTACTTTTGCCTGATCCCCACCGGCCAAGGAGAGTTCATCAAGGCCTTGAACTAATTCTTATCTTGTTTGAAAGGGGCAAAAGTGACTCCACAGTTTCATCGGAGGCAATTTACACCCCGCCACTGGCCACAGCTCCAACTCTCCCCTGTCTATTGTGCCATCAAATCCATTAATAGGAAATTTCTTCAGGGGAAACTTGATTGCTACTCCATCAGAGAGGCGCGCAGGCAATACGTCTCCATCTAAGGCCATGGCCTGCCCAGCTCGCTCTAATCCTGTTACCTAAGAAGCTAATTCTCTAATGTGCACACTGTGCCAAAGACATCCTCTTCCTTCCCTAACACAATTGGGCAGCCCCAGAGGGTGCCAGGATTCAGTGCAGAAATGAAACGTTGGGGGTCGTGGGAGAGGGGGTCCGGATTTTCTCACTGCCCCCTGATGGGTCTTAGCACAGACCCATGGCTGGCCCTGCACTGTGCAGTACAGAGAGCCCGCTTTCCAGAGTCCCATGGTGGGGAAGGGTGAGCCACGTTCAGCCCCTCCTACTGCTTTTGCCTGCTCCTTCCTCCTCCTTTTTCTTCTCTTCTTTCTTCCCTACATTTCCCGTTTTTTTCTCCCCTCTCTCCTTTCCCCTCCTATCTTCGTCTTACTCCTCAGTTTCCTACCAATTTTCCTTCTATTCCAATCTTCCTTTTTTCCTTCCTTTTATTTGTCACTTCTCTCCCTTCTCCTCTCACAGACCCTCCCTTTCCTATAGTTTTACCTTCTGTTTTCTTCTTCTTCTTGCCTCTTTTCCTCCTGCCTTGGTACTGCCCCTTTTAGAACAAGTTCAGTGTCTGATGCCTCTTCCTACCCTTTGTCTCTACACAGCTCGGCTCTGTAGAAGGAATGGGCCCCAGGACAGACACACTGGCCTTGGCTTGGAGGTGTCCAAGAGGTGGGGTGTGCCTCATGGATATACCCAGGGATCACTACGGGGCAGTGGTTAGGGTGTGGTGGGGGGAGTAGTTAAGTGTCTATTTGTTCTTTGATGATAAAAAAAAACTGTAACGAAACCACAAGTGGGTTTGTTACTAGCAAAGGTCAAACTTTGGCTAATGGCCTCACCAAGAGACTCCATCAATGAAAGGTGTAACTGCTATATGCAGATTTTATCATGCACATGAATAAAAGGAAAAATCCAAACAGAACCAAAAAGAGCTCCACCCTGACCAAGGTGGGGTTTTTAAAAAATTTAACTAAAATTCAGAAAATTCTTCCTTCCTACAGGGTCCTCAGAATATTCCACACTTAAATTCAACTGGAAAAGGGATCAAAAGAAGCGAAAATGTGTTGTGGTTGAAGCTTGGTACGGGTGTGTCTTGCCTTCAGGACACTCGAGGTAGAAAAGTCCACCTACTCAAATGGTGAAGTGGGGGGTGGGATGTCCCCAACTATAAATCCACAGCAACTCTTTTCTCAGACAATTTGGTGGTGCACAGTTGGGTATATAGGAGGGATAGATACTTGCCTATTTAACTTACAAAAAAAAAAAAGAAAGAAAAAAGAAACACTTCTTTCAAGAAAATCACGTTTAAAAGGAAGGTGTTGAGACTGCTCATGTAATGATATTAAGCAAAAAAGGGGAGCAGGATACAAATTTATATGTATAGTATATCTACTTCTTTGTATAAATATCATAGAAGAAAATTATAGAACATACACCAAAATATGAACAGTGGCTATCTCTGAGCTATAAATAAGCCTATGGAGGATTTTAATTTTTCTTCATTTTTTTCCCCTACAGTGCATGTATTGCTACACACATATATATATATCCAGTAAAATATATATATGTATATATATAATTATAGTATATAAAAGAATTGTATAGTATATATATATATTACTCTTTAAATATGAATATTTAGATGAAGACAAAAGGACAGACATGTGGTGACCCCAAGTCCCCTTCTGTCTGCAGAGATGCCCAGTTACCTGACTAGTTAGGGGCACTGTGTTACCCTGTGAAGCAAGAAAATGGCCCTCCTGCTCCTGCCTCACCCCACCCAGCCTCAGTTCAATGCCAAAAAATATACTTGCCGTGGGACATAAATTAAGGCAGCTGCTCCCAGCAGACAGGCTGTACTCTTGCTCTACGGGCTCCTGCAGCCCCCTGTCCCCAAGTTACTCCTTGGGGAACTTGGCCAAGCCACCTGGAAGAAGGAGTGGACTGAGCTCCAGCCACATGACATCAACAGGGCGGGCTCCCCTCTCAGTGGTTCCCTCTCCTTCCCTCCCACCCTGAAACCTGATTCAGCTGAGGATTGATTGCAGAAAAAACTTGGCAGCTTCCCAGCCCGGGTGGCCCAAGCAGTATAAGGATACAGCCTCAGAAGGTACTGGGGAGCAGTCTGGAGAGGCAGGCTGGCTGGCACATGAGGCTGGCAGAGTGTGGACAGGCTGGCCCTTGGCGGGACTCACCCTGAACACCAGTCCTCTCTGAGGTACCCACGCCGTGGGAAGCTCGCCATGCTGCTGTGGGTCCCACACGCACTGCTTGCCTTGCTTCTGCCCACGCTCCTGACACAGGGAGAAGGTAAGAGGACAGTGTGTAGGACTTGATTGGCCATCTATAGAGGGGAGGTAGGGGATGCTTGATTCCTCCAAGGGTTGAAGGAAGTTGGGTTTGGGAATGGGGACGGCTGCAGGAAAGTCAGGGATCTTACCACGTGTGAGCATGAGAGCACTCTGAGGCACTGTGGTCCAGCTAGAAAGTTGGGGAAGTTGAGCGCCGGGTGAGAGCAGGACTTGCTGAGAGGAGAGCAGAGAAGCAGCCTGCTGTAGCGGAAATGCATAGACAGGTGCAGGAGATGGGGTCCTCTCCTCCTAGCCCTGCCCCTAAACTCATCAAAAAGGAAGGTGCAAGGGGTCGTTCAGCTCATTTGGTCCATCCCTTCTTGTTATGAGTGGGAATGCTGGGGTCCAGAGACGGGGAGTAATTCACTCAAGGTCACACAGCTCATTAGCAGCAGAGTGGAGACCAGAACTAATGTAGTCATCTTTCCTCCGCTTCACCGGTTTCGTTGCACAGGTTCTCTGGGTTTCCTAAAGTTCCCTTCCAGGGTTAAACTCCAATAGCACCAAACTTCTCTCTGCAATCCATCCTTTCTTGCCTCCTGTGGATACAGGGTGTTTTAGTCACAAAAGGATCCATTTCCTTTTGCTGCAGACAGTACTCATTCTCCATTTGGAAGGTTTTCTTCTTATCCACAGCTGAGTTGAAGCTGAGGCTGGGGTACAATTAAAATGGGCAGGGGGCTGGACAGATATGAAGGGCATATAGGAATGATGCTTTTCCTCTCCATGAGCTGTCATTGGAAAAACTCAGTGAGACAAGCAGACCCGGGGCCTCCTTGGCTGAAGAGAAGCTCTGTGCCTCCCAGAAATGGCCCTTTGCTCTGAAGCCTATGGACCCCAGTCTGGTTCTCTCCAAACTGGTCAGAGTCCCAAACAATAGGATTTGGGCTGTTGGCTGCTATAGTGAAGATACACAAGGCTCTGGGTTTGAATCTCAGTAGCTCCACTTGTGGGGTACAGTACTCATATTTGTGAGCCTCGGGGACCCTGTAAAATAGCTATCATGTCTACGGCCATACCTGATCCTGTCTGATCTCGGAAGCTAAGCAGGATTGGGCCTGATTAGTACTTGGATGGGAGACCACCTAGGAAGATCAGGTGCTGTAGGCATAAAAAAATAAAAAATTAGGGATTGTAAGCTGACAAGGTCCTTGCGATCTGTGAGGTCATCTCAGTAGCTCCACTTGTGGGGTACAGTACTCATATTTGTGAGCCTCGGGGACCCTGTAAAATAGCTATCATGTCTACGGCCATACCTGATCCTGTCTGATCTCGGAAGCTAAGCAGGATTGGGCCTGATTAGTACTTGGATGGGAGACCACCTAGGAAGATCAGGTGCTGTAGGCATAAAAAAATAAAAAATTAGGGATTGTAAGCTGACAAGGTCCTTGCGATCTGTGAGGTCAACCAAGGGTTGCCTCGCCTAAAAAAAAAAAGGCGCTATCATGACAGCCACACCAGTAGGCCATTATAAGATCAAAATGAGTAATATGTTAACCAATATCATTCCAAAGGAAACAATGACTACTCTCTTGTCATCCTTTCTGCTCTTCTCTGTCCCGAGAGAAGCTGGAAGTTTATCAGTGATAGGTGTGTGAGGGGCAGGAAGGAGATGCTATAGGACCAATTTGCTGTATAGATTGCACACATGATAGACAAGATGAGAGAAGAGGCAGTCCTTTTTGGAGAATTCCAGGCTTGCTGGCACCTGGTCTCACCCTGCCAGGCCCCTCAAGACCTTGTAGCCTATACTCTGGTCCTGTAGGGTGCTCCCTCTTCTCCAACCTAAGCCTTTCACCTTCGTATTTCTTGACACCTTTCAGGAAGTGCTTCTACTATTTCCCAGAGGGATATCTGAGGTGCACATGAAATCTCCACAGAATGGGGCTAAGGCCTAAGAGCTGGGTTTTCTTATCTCTTGTCCTTGCAGGCTTCTTGGGAACAATGTGGTTTCTCCTTGCTTCCTCCACACCTCGCCCTGACCCTCTTCCTAACCGCATAAAATTTGCCCACATAGCGACCCTATGAAGGAGACCAGGCAACCCACTGCCAGGAGTTTACGTGCATGAGGAGGATGGGGGAGGGGAGCTACTTGGGTGGATCTTGGTGGAGCGGGAGGAGATGTCAGTTTTTGCTGGATGTCTACCCTTCCTTCTTTGTCAGTTACAGCCTGGAGTCGAGGAAACAATGAGGAGCCATGTGGATGCTGAGGTCTGACCTTGGCTGAGGCAAACCCTCATGCAGATCGCTGGGCTTAGAAATTGTGCACTTAGGGCTACTTTTTTTGCACCGCTCTCGCCTTCCAGTATCACACACCCAGGGCCAAATCTTCGTTGACTCCCCAGAGCCCCTCAGCCAGGGCCCCTCAGGCTGACCTCCTCTGGGCAGGCATCAACTCTCAACCTTTCTCAGCCCTTGGCCTGCTTCAGAACTCACCTGTCTTGCATCACCTTTTCTTACAATACAGCTCCTTCTCTCATGTAAATGAATGTGTAGGTTACCCTTATGAGATTATATCTTTGAATTTTGGCCAGACTCTCTGATGACAAAATGCTCTGGGGACAGAAATTTCAATCTGTGGTGGTAACTGGGAATTTTGTGAGGTGGGAAAAATGAAGACACTTTCCTTTTAATAGCTTTCAAACCAGGGCAAGAGAACCAGTAAAAGACCCAGTTTCTGACTGCCGCTTTGAACTGTCCTCCCTCCCAGCCAGGCACAAGGGAGGTCTCCAGGCCCATAACCTCTCCGATCCTGCTCTGGGGAGGTTGTCGGATTATCTCCTGAGCAACTACAAGAAGGGCGTGCGACCCGTGCGGGACTGGAGGAAGCCAACCGCCGTATCCATTGACGTCATTGTCTATGCCATCCTCAGCGTGGTGAGCACTCAGCCCCAATCTGCTCCCAACTCAGAGGTGGCAGATTGGGATGGGTGGCCATGTGAAACCAAGTTATCCTCTGGGCAGCATGGTGGGCATCCAAGTATCCACAGTACCTGTGGTCTGGCACCACAGCTCAGGACAAACTGTAGCACCCACCATGTGCACAAACCAAGAAACTGGTGTCACTTGTATGGCTACACCTGTACAACCAGTGGGTCTCCTACCACATATGGTTCTTTACACATTGTATTATGGTAACCATCTCCCTTTGTAAGCTGTTCTATTTATCTATGTGCCCTGATGTCTTACACAGGTCCCTGGAACATGGTGGACGTTACTCAATGGTTGTTGAAAAATTAATCATAAATCAATTAATTAATTGATTCCTTCATCAATTACTGTAGTAGGGTAGGGTGCACCGCTTAGCAGAGGAGGTCAGACATTGTGTAAAGATAAATAAGAAGGCGATTGCAGAGATGCAGAGATGCAGAGATGCAGAGATGCAGGGCACCGGGTTGGGGTAGGGTGGATGAGAACTGACTTCATAGTCTCCACTACAGTCCCTGTGGCTGTTTCAGGAAAAGAAATTGGAAATTGGGTAGGAGGGAGGAAGAATGATGAATTTTTTACTCTACGTGGTTTTATACTTCTTGACTTTATACTAGGGCAATATATATATATATATAGACAGAGAAAGAGAGAGAGAATATTGTTATATATGCCTTGTATCATCTAGCATTATGTTATGTATATCATAAATGTAAAATATATATAACATAATAGGTATATAAAATTTATATGATATAATAGAAGATAATAGAGGGTATATACATAAAGTTTAAGAAGAAATCATTATATTTCTTTCTAAACGTGTCCTAGTAAAAGACCAACTTTTCCTGGCTGACCCCTTCTCCCTGCTCCTTTTCTTCATTCTCACTTCCCGAAGGAATAAGGACACAAAGCAACAGCGTCTTTTGGGGTTGGTGTGTGCAGAGTGGACCCTTAGCCCACAGGGCCATCTATGCTGAGCTCCCTTTTCTTTCCTAGGACGAGAAGAATCAGGTGCTGACCACCTACATCTGGTACCGGCAGGTAAGCAGAGCGGCCCCCCAGCCCCACTTCCTATGACAGGACTTGAGTTTCCAGGAGCAATTTCTCCACCTCAGGTACCAAGAACCTTAGACACCTTGATGAGGGAAGATGGAAGAGAGGTACATGGGCATACTCAGCCTGAGATCCAAGAGTCTGGACTCCTCCAGTGTGGACTCTTCGAACTCAGGACTGAGAATGGAAGGAACTTAAAGATCAGTGGAGAAATCCTCCGAACCCCCTCTGGGTTCTGAAGTTCTTCACGGCATCCCACACAAGTGCTTGCCCAGCTTCTCTTGATTGAACACCTCCAGTGACTGGGATCTCAGAAGGCAGTTACTGTACTACTTTCAAAGAACTCTAATTTCTAGAAAGTCTGTCCTTCTATTGAGCCAAACAGAGTGATTCCATCCACTTAGTCCTCACAACCCTGGCCATTTCCCCACTCTTCCAGCTTCTGGTGGGCAATGGTCAGGCTCTGGTGTGTGGAAGTCTCCCAGGACCTAGCAGCATTTCTGGCTTGGAGCTGGTGGGGGGAGTGCAGACAAACAGTGGGGGCTGCTGTCCACCCACGTGTCCTGCTTTGTCAGCCCCCGGGCTGTGGGGAACCCATTAGAGCAGAGAGGAAGCCAAAGTTGCTGAAATGAGGGGTGACAGGGGGATGGGGACAATTCATAGAGGCCAAGCTTGAGAGAGGCTCTGGGGGTACACCTAGCCTATATGGGTCTCTGTTAAATCTCTTCCTGCTCCTCGTGGGCACTCCACACCATCTCCGCTCCTGGGACAGGGAATGGTGTGAAGGAAGAGGGCAGAATACTGATTTATGACACATTGCTCCCTTTCCACCTCAGAGAGACCCCTAAATACAGAACATGTTCTGCCTCAAGGGAAGGGTCCCAGGTCAAACAAGAATAGGCAGCCTGAATCTCCTTTCCTAGGACATCTGGCCTAAGTCCCACCTGTGGGCCTCCAAGGTCACCTGTCTGCCCCAGCAGTGAGAGGATGCAAATCTACTCCGTACTAGAGACTGTTCTAAGGGACCAGAACTGGAGATATAAACTAGGCTCAGGGTTCTGCCCACAGTGAGCTCATAGACTAGCGAAGGCCACAAACATGTGCCCAGACAATTAAATGCAGCAAAACACCCACCTCGATACAGGAAGAACAATATGTCAGCCATGAAAGCACAGAGAATGCACATAAAACCCAACCCGGAGAGTGGGGTTTCCAGACGATCCCTGGAGAAAGAACATATAGGTGACTTGGTTAAGTCTGGAAGGATGAGTAAGACTCATCTCGATAAAGAAGACAAGGGTTGCAATATGGAAGAGGTAGCAAGGTATGCGGAGATACAGAGGTTTCAGCAGTGTTTAATTCCATGTTGCTAGAGTGTAGACTTTACAGAGAGGCATGGCTGAGGCAAAAAAGAGACTAGAAAAACAAGTGGAGACCAGGTTATACAGGCCTTTGTTGATTATGAGGTTTAAACGTTATCCTATTGCCAGTGGGGCACCACTGAAGAATTTTAAGCAAGGGAGTGACATGATCAAATTTACATTTTATGTTTCTGTAATATTGGGATTATTCTTTATATTCTGTTTTATAACCTTTTCAATATGTGTACTTTTTGTTTGTTTGTTTGTTTTCCTAGTCATTTGGAAGATATAGTCTTATTTTAATCTAGTCATGTTTGTTTTTAGTTCACATTATTTTGTCAGTGATAATAAATGAACTATAATCAATTAACTCCCCAAGCATAGCACCCAATATGCCAGGCCTCATAGACCCCTCCCACTGACCTATCATCATTTTCCCATGTTTTCAAATAAAATGTGAAATGTTAAAAAAAAATACACTTTAGATCAGTCATCCTGGCAGTATAGTGGAGAACGCATTGATCAAAACTTAACAGGAACTACCTGTCTCTACCCTGCGAGGTGCATGTTATTATTTCCATTTATCTACGTGCAGACTAAGACCCAAGAAGCTATTTAAGATCCCTCAGTTGGTGGATAGGGGATTCAAAACAGCGGAAATGATTGGATGCCCCACCCCCCACCCCATCCCGCAAAGAGGCTGCATCTGTCTGTGCCATAGTCTCATGTAGGGAGTGAGTGAGTGAGTGAGTACAGAGGTATGGGGACTCTCAGGTTCTGCTGCATGGTTTGGGGGCCACCGACACCCAGGTCCCCTAAGATGATGCCCGCCTGTCCCTGGGCACTGAGCAGTGAAGTCAGCCTGAGCTGTGGATGTCCCCGCAGAGATGGAGGGGGCTGCCTATGACCATTCCCCTCCTCCCCTAGTGGTGGATGGATGAGTTTCTTCAGTGGAACCCTGAAGACTTTGACAACATCACCAAGTTGTCCATCCTCAAGGACAGCATCTGGGTCCCAGACATTCTCATCAATGAGTTGTGAGTACTGGCATCAGGCGCAGGGGCGGAAAGGCAGGGGTGGGGTCGACCAAAGCACAGCTGTTGCATTTGAGATGTCCCACCCAGACTTGCAGAAGTTGACTTGGGCCCAAATTCCCCTTTGTTTTTTTATTTTCTTTTCTTCTTTTACAACTCTTCTTTTTCTATGTGTGATGTTGAAACTACGCACTTCTCGGTCCAAGAGCCCCCTTCCTGGAAAAAAGAAGCCAGTGAGTGAATTCACACTGTTCTAATAGCCAAAGGCAGACTGCATGTTTAAAAGGACAGTCATATTACTGAAAGGAATGAAGCGCTAACGGTGGCCACTGCTCCTGGCCACAGAGATTTGGAGCTGGGAGACGCCACACTTCTCAAGTCACACATGTGCCTGCCTAGCCACAAATCGAACCCTGAATCTGAAGTGGGTCCCAGCAGCCTTTATTCTCAGCAGCCAGACACTGTCTCTTTGGCCTCAGCCTTCTCCCCACCCTGCAGCTTCCTTCAGGCCTCACTGCCTGGGCTTCTGAGTGCAAGTGCAGGGAGGATGGCTGGGGAGACGACGGAAGCAGAAGCGGGTAGAGAGGGGACCAGTTACCCTCTTCCCAGAACCCACGGCATCGCCCAACTCCAGGGGTTGCCATGCACACTGCTTTTCATGAGAAGCAGTTGACCTGGAGCCCCATGTCTTGCATAGCTCAGGCTGGAAGGATTTGAGGAAATTCCAGTTTCTAGATCTGCAGTTTAAGCAGTGAAACAGCTTCGGTCTTGAGTTCTCATATCTTAGGCTGATTCAGCAGAAGGCTGCAGTCTCAGGACCCCCGGCCCAGGCAACTCTATGTCTCAGCGGTCACTCGAGAGAGCCTGGGGGCCAGGGATCTACTGAGAAAGTAGGACGAATTGTTTCCTGCTTTGCCTCAATTCTTCTCAATGATTTCTCTAGTTCCTTTCCCTCCAGAAATGATTAGTGTTATGTCACAGGACTTCTAGGAATGAGAAACAAAGAGAAGCCCAAGTCAGGATGGAACCTAAGGTTCTGCTCTCCAACCCAGCCTGCCCGTTGCCAATAGACTGGTCGTCCTGGGAGCTGAGCTCTGCCCGGCCTGGTGGGTGGCAGCGTAGGCACATCTGGGCATGCTCCTTAGAGCCCGTGGCTTTGGGGTCCATGGATTCCTTGCTTGCCTTTTGTGGCTAGGTTGTCAGGGAAATAAAGGAGAAATGCCCTTTACTGCTTGGAAAGTAGCCTTGACAACGTCAGGTAAGGAAGCCTAAGAGAGATAAGAAGGTTGGTAAAACCAAGACCAAATAAATCGCGCAGGTTGTCCTGCTGCCTAGACTCCCTCTGAATTTCTTTTCCTGCTGGGTTGCTCAGAGATCTTCAGATTCCTAGGGCTTGACCTGCTACCTGAGTCCCAAACTGACCCCTCTTTCCTGGCCAGTGTGGATGTGGGGAAGTCTCCAGATATGCCGTATGTGTATGTCCGGCATCACGGTGAGGTCCAGAACTACAAGCCTCTCCAGGTGGTGACCGCTTGCAGCCTCGACATCTACAACTTCCCCTTCGACGTGCAGAACTGCTCGCTGACCTTTACCAGCTGGCTGCACACCAGTGAGTAGGTGGGCTTCGGAGGCAAGGATGTGGGTTGAGGGGCCCAGGGACACCTGAGTGGGGAGCACGTCCTGGGATGCGTTCTTCCTTATCCAACTTAATTACCACTTATTTTCTTAACGCCACTGAGCCCGTTCCCTTAACCTCCAAATGGGACTAACGTGGTTGCCCTTGCACTTCCCTCAGTCGTCACGTGGCTTGAACGAGACGGTGTAAACTGATGCAAGACACTCAGTAAGGGCCAATTCTTTCCCAATATGCTTTTTAAAATTTTTTTAAATTTATTTTTTTAGGCAAGGCAACCCTCGATTGACCTCACAGATCGCAAGGAACTTGTCAGCTTACAATGCCTTATTTTTTATTTTTTATGCCTACAGCACCTGGTCTTCCTAGGTGGTCTCTCATCCAAGTACTAACCAGGCCCCACCCTGTTTAGCTTCTGAGATCAGACGGAATTGAGCTTGTTCGGGGTGGCATGGCCATAGACTAATTCTTTCCCGATATTGCTAACAGAATCGGTCACTCTGTCTCTCTAATCACCCGCTTCCCTCCACTGAAGCACCCTTCCCCCTAATTTAAGCTCCCTGATCTCATGTCCAGGTTTCTACAGTAGCCTCCTAGCTGGTCCCCGCCTCATTCTTATCCCCCTCCTATTCATGCTCCTCATAACAATCAGGGAGATCTTATTAAAATGCAAATCTGATCAAGTCACTGCATAAAACCCTCAATGGCTTCCCAGCACTTTTGAGACAGAATCGAATCCTTCTCCTGGCGGTAGGGCCCAGTAAAGTCTGGTCCTGCCCACAGCCCAGGTCATCAGCCTCATGTGGTGCATGGTACCCTGAGCTCTGCTCCACCCAGTTGCCTCCTTCTCAGGCCCCACAGCCGGTTCTTCCCCTTAGTCACATGCCGCTTCCTCTTCCAGGCCACCTTGCCCCGCTCCTGCCCGCAACGACACCTGGCTTGGCTGACTCCTCTGCTCACCTTTGAATCACAGCATCAGTGTCAGTTCCCTAGGGAAACTCCCTCCCAACCCCCAGACAGGAATCCCTGGTGCCCAAATTTATAGCCTCCTGTTTTTCTCCCCATTTCGATTGCATTTGGAAGTACTTGTTCAGTGTCTGCTTCTTTACCAGATATAAAATTAGAGGGCAGGGATGTGATTTCTGTCCCACCATTAGATGCCCAGCACTGTGCCTGGCACAGAGGAAGGTGCTGCCAAACTTATAGTGAGTGGATGAATGCCGGGTGCTCACTAAGGCCTAATGAGGTGAGCATCGCCCTATTGCAAAAAGGCATCCTCCACTTCTATTCTGATTTTATTGCATTCACTGCAAATTAGAAAGGTAATACATAACTTCCTTGAACAAAAACCAGAATTACAAAGTCTTTGACCTCTGACCTCTATCTTCAATCCCAAATTCTTCACTAACTCCCCACACAGACTTAACAACTTCCAGCAGTATAAACTTCATATAGTACACTCTTCCAGATCCTTCTCTACCCTTTGCATCTGTACACATACATATACACTATGGAAAGTACATGGAAATTATTCTATAGGTTTTTTATATAAATTTATCATTTATGCTCCTGCTACTTGTATAGGTTTTTTATATAAATTTATCATTTATGCTCTTGCTACTTGATTTCTTTTTTTCTTTTTTTTTTTTTTACTCAGTAACAGATCTTGGACATTTTTCCAAGTTAGCACATATTTAGATCTTCCTCATAAATTCTGACTGCTGTGGAATATCTCATGGTTTGCAGGCATCGTAGTTTATTAAGCATTTTCCTGATTGATGGACATTTAGATCTTTCTCACTATTTTTCTGTGATGGATACTCCCGTCCTTTTGGCGCATATGTATATCTGTTTCTCTAGTACAGACACAGAGAAGTTAAACTGTTATTCCGTAAGTGGGGATTTTGCTTGTTTCCTAATTCACCTTCAAAGACAGACAGCTGCGTGAAGACAAAGGTGAAGAATATTGATCTTTGTTCAGTTTCTAAACAGGTAATTCTAACAGAGAATCCTA